>NW_026867093.1:0-154008 GCF_026571515.1 Ruditapes philippinarum
TCTATTAAGGCATCAATATTTTGATGCTTATAGCATTCACGATTTTTTTCCATAAAAAGTTTTAATTTATTACTTGATAAGGAATCATAAATAGTTTATTGCAATAACAAAATATATCTTCATAATACATTTTTTTACTTTTCTTTTTGAATCTGATTTAGAATCAATAGTAGTTAGCGTTAAAAGCAAATAAGTCACCACTATGTTAATACACAATGTTTCTTTTGATGCAAATAAGAGCTTTAATTCTGAGAAACTAGAAGAACGCTGGCGTCAACTAAATATTCTCATTAAATTCTGATGGATTATTGTTAAAATTAAAATTGTATCTATGCATAACTGTATACGTAATCACAGCGGTAATTTGCTAGCTATAAATCCTTTTACATTTATCTTTAGAAACTATTTGTGAGTCTGGTAGGTTCAATTAAAATTATTCAAACTCTGAAAGAAATGCGTTGAATACGCGCTCATTCAATACAATGAAATCATACATGTTTGACAATAGGCAATAGGCAATATTTTACAGGTGCGTCTATTTAATTTCTTTTGTGTCCTGTCAAATAAATCATGTATATATTTGATATACAATTGCTTATCAAATGATATGATGGTTTATCGCATGTGGTCATGTGATTCTGGATTATGTTACGGACTGCGTTCATAGAATATCGCTTTTCATTATTAATCTTTGTTGTCATATTTTTATGTTGCATTGCAGACAATGTTTATGCTAAAATATGATAAACAAGATCAACAAGGAAACCAGAGAATCTGAAAAGATTGTTTGAAGAATGTTATCTAAAGATGCATAAAGGAGTCTATTTACACTTTACTAAATAAAAGAGCTATTTAAAACTATATAAACTATATTAAAAAAAACTTGAAAAAAATACAAACAATTTCTGTGCGATCAAAGAATTGATTGATTTGTTGTTGCTGTCAACCTGTTAAGATATTGGAAATCACAGCAATGTGTGTCCCCTTTTGTCCCTCTACTGAACCGTTTAATCTATATGAAACAATGAACTAAAATATTTTTACTATTGTGATAATAACTTAATGACATGTATAAATGAATTAATTAAATTACAAAATCATACCATTCTTAGATAATCCCAAAGAAGATTCAAATACCATGGTAACTGGTAAGAGATAGCAATTATATATATTCGATATTGTCTTAATTACATGATGCCTCTGTGACACTTAACCGTGTTTCCAGTGCTGGAAAATAGAATTACTTTCGAGAGCAAATCACAACGTCCCCATGGCGGCTATGGTGGTGCTACAGGGCACCAATGACGTATTAACACGTTTCAAAGGCCTTTTTTTGACAATTGTCTGCACTGCCTTGGTGCTATGCCCTTTTGTCGCGCTCAAAATGCACTTGTCAGACGTTCTTTTACACGTTTTATAGGCGCTCGCTTAGCTCAAAAGGGACAGCACCGGATTTGTAATCTGAAGGTTACTTTTTTGATATTTTGGGAAGACATATTTTATCCACTCGGCTCACCTAAGGAGCAATATTTGCCTTTATATATTGATATAATTAAAATTGAACATTTCGTTCTTTCAAAACAAAACAAGATAATGAAAGAAAAAAAATGTTGACCCATAGGGAATGAACCCACGACCCTCAGTAATGTTGACAGTACTGCTAGTCTATTTGAGTATTCTTAAAAGCGGAGTTTATGCATTTCATCATTTTTTATTTTATTTAATATTTTGCGGGGAGAGGGGGTACACCTAAAGGATTCAAATATTCATGCAGTAAAGCATTTATTATACTTAAAATAAAATGATATTTTTATTAAATAGACCACACAAAGATTATAAATTCATAAATAATTTTGTTAGGATCAGTGTAAAGAGCTTTTTATTGTAAGTCATAAACAAATAAAAGTTATAACAATCTCGTAAGTCATGCATTATTAGATTTAACATCTGTATACAATAATAGTTCTATAGTTTAAATGTTATTTAAATGATAACTATTTTAAAATTTTGGTTTTTTAAGAATTTTTGATGAAAAGAATAATTTTAAAATCAGTTAAAAAAAAATTAAAATTTATTGAAAAACTTTTCAAAAAAGAGTAAGTTTAGTTTTAGATGTAAAAATAAATTAAATGATAATTCGACAAAAAGAAAATGTATTTAGAATTCCACCGAATATTACGTTTAAATGATGACCTTGTCGTGATTGAGAGTTGAGAACTCCCAAAATACAACGTATACAGATGTGTGTTACTATCAAATATGTTTAACGAATTGACTTTAATCACTTATAACTATTTCAGACAAAAGTATGAAAGCAATATTATAGTTTTATATTTTGCGCAATTCTATGAAGTAGTTTTAGTTTTAAAATTTAAATACAATTGTAAAAAAAGCAAAACGAAACAAACAAAAAATACAATTGCTAGTGAAGGTGTTTGAGCTGCTTCTTTAATTACCCTTCTCTCGAATGAGCGCAATCAAATTTACATTTACATAGTACATCTCTGAAAGTGTCATCTAATCTAGAAAATAATTAGAGTTTGCAACACGTTGAAAATAGGAATAGGAGTAGAACAAGTAGTGGAAATATGAACTGTTTTGTGGCGAACGTTTAATAAAAGCATACATTCTATAATGTCTCTCATTTATGACATGTCAAATAAAAATATTAATCACAAGGAAGTGGTTTTTATATAATACTGAACTATTGAATCATCATTTCTAAGAAACGACATTTTCAAAAAAACTTTTCAAAGGTAAAAGAATGTGATTTTTGGTCGATGAACGCTACAATAAAAGATAATATATATTAACATTTACGCACATTTCAAACATCTATAATTGTAATTCCTTTCCACAAATTACGCATAATAAAAATAAAAAGAACCAGAGATAAAAGTCATTCGCAAAGCAGCTGGTTTATTTAAAATTTTAAAGGACAAAATATCTATGACAAAATATTTTGTTCAATTTGTTTCTAGTACCAGCAGGAAAAATGTTATGTTTTCCATCTATTCCTAGACTTTACGAGTATGTAATGCGTTAGAAAAGCAGACAATACATTATTTGTATATTTATTATTATGGTTGTAGAAACCGAAAGTACAAAATGCTAACCTGTTGACATATAGTCGCATTTGTTTAAAGTTGTATATCAGTGGGCATATTTAATTTAAAAAATGGTTGTAAGACATATTTCCAATCATAAATATACCGAAACAGACTTAATTATCTTTTGGATGTCAATTATATGTACATGTTTTACATTCTTTCTCTTTATGTTTACATCTGAAACCACGTGGTAGAACTACTTTCACTCCATATTGTTTCCGAGGTTATTATAGATAATAGCCGAGAACGTCCCGATTGGAAAACATTGTAACACTATGTGCTGAAAAATTATGTATATAATGTAAACGGATAATTGTTATGTTAATACAAAAGTATGCCTGTAAAAGACTTATTGAAGGATACAGTTTCTACGTTTCATGCATGTAGTAAAAGTAAGTAGCTTACTTCAACATCGAATACGACTGTATCACTAAATTGACATTGAAGATATAAATGAACGTGCGTTGTGTTGCACGTCTGTAGTGTAAAGATCTTGAAGAAGGGTGATTCATCGGTAGAATTTATTACAGCAAAATTACAGGAAATTTTCAGACTCGGTTTGAATGAGTCTATACATGAGGGATTATGAGTAAGTGCAACATCCCACACGTCCGACTTCACCGGTACTCAATTTGCAACAATTAAAAGTGCTAAAACCAATGATCCCAAAGTACCAGAAAAATACAACAACACTGAAGTGAAGTGCGGGGCATTTTTTACAGACGCGATACGGCAATGTCAAGACATTAATTTATTTTCTAGTTTTACATTTGATATTAATTATTTTTCATTCGAAAGATTATAATCGTATTCAAATTCGAATTTCCTTATTGTTAACGACTACTCAGTTTATTACAAAAAAACTTTTTTCAGACTTTGTATTATTTTGAAAAAGCAGAAACGTTTTGCATATCTTGTAAAACATATACGAGTACTTCATCATAAGCCGAACAATTGAAATAAAAACAGTGTTTCATTACTAAGTTCACTTTTTGTTTTGTTTTCTTAACTTCTTTAAGTACTCATGTCTCAATTACCTAAAAAAATACTGTAACAGTAAATTATTTTCCTTTATGAAACCTGCCGTGCACATTTTACATAAATTGCTTAGCAGCATGCTACTTTAAGAATGAAAATAGAGTAGTTTAGCCTGTCTCTTAAGAAATACAGAGCATTTAAAAAAAGCAATCGAATTCAGAAATCATACAATAAAGAGTACCAGATGTCAATAAAATATACAAAATAAATATTTTTGGATAATTCCATGAATATGTATCACAGCAATATATAGTTAATAACATATCACACACAATTTTTCCCAGTGTAATCTAAACTTCTAAACAATGAGTGAGCCAACGATATGAGGTAAAGCATGATTATGGTACGCTTAGTTCGACATCTGTGTCCGGCTGGCTTATGCTACAGGAATCATGCGACAATGAAATTTAAATGACTGGATTCTGGTTTTCTAGAAATTAACCATCTATGCTTTGTCTGAGTAGAAGAATAATCATATCAGCAGACCAAAACCCATTTAAATTATGTCTAAAAATTACAAAGAGGCCTTATGTCTGTGATATAATTACGTATAACTACAACAATAATACTACAGCATTGTAAGAATACATCACGGATGAAAAATAACTTATTCCTAAATTGGTATAACCGGGTCAAAATTCAGCTTTAGCTTTAGCTGATAAAATTACAGGCTGTCATAATAAATATATTCAAAAATCATACTATATCTTTGATCAATAATAATTTGACAATTTCTTTAAGCGTTTCTTAACAATTGGTATTTATGAAATCACTGTCTATGAAATCGACGTCTTCGGTGGAGCATTCTTTGCTTTTTCTCATACAATACCATGTTTATTTCCGATAACCTTCTCGATTGTAAAACATGTTTTCAGTCCAAATGTTTTGTACATCAAATGGTCATTTTTTTATCAAAATAAAGATAATTTCTATCCGATTGTTTTCTTCTGAGATGTATCATGACTATCTACCTGCTATTATAATGATAATTTTGCAACAGAGGAAGCCTATTCAGGCAAATAAGACAAAAATACCCATTTTTTCTTTCACTAAGGTTCAAGTATGCATAAGATAGAACAAAGACATATCAAATATAACATTTATTACATCTTTTAATTAAAATATAATATTTAAATATTGAGTATAAATTATCATCATTATTTGATATATAGTGCCTAAAATGTGTACTTCTAACTAACAAATTTAGGCATTCAAAGTCGTCTTTCAGAATATATTGTTTTGAGAGAAATTCCTTTTCACATTTCAATACTAGAACAACAACAAGACGTCTTTTTAAAACAAATCTTTCGGGTTATGCATGCTATATGTTCTACAAGTTTGTAATACTTTTAAGGTCTAGGCCCAAAAATACAAATAGAACCTTCATTTCAAGAGAGTGGAAGCGATAAATCCGCTTATCGCACTCATTTTGTGATAACATTATGAGAAAATGTAAGTGAATAGGGTCTTTCTTTGGATCCCTTGTGAAAACGTGAGACATTTTATCAATAAAACATTTCTCTTTTGCAAATAGTAATCGGTAATCTATCAGATAGTTCGTACTGTATATGCAAGTGTATTACAAAGCAGTAGACATAATTTAATGAAGATAATAAATGTAATAAATGTTAAGAAATGGTTTGACATGTTGTTTGATACTTTGGAGTCATTGAGCCTCAACATAAATTTTGATTCTCTTACACAGTTAAAATTCTTTAGCGCTATTTCAGATAGAAAAGCTGTTACGCATTGCATGGTATAAAATTCGTAACCAGTTTTTTGTTGTCTTATTTCAATTTGCACAATTTTCAATTTCTTACAATTTTATTTCATAACACATGGATGAAACATGATTTCACAAATAGGAATTTCAATAAATCAAATAAGTTAAGATTGATTAAGATGGTGAAATTAATGAATATGCAATCAGTCTGACAAGTTATCTCATAATATCCTTTATAAGTTGTGATTTACTTCACATGATAGCGAAGGAACTGGCAAAAGGATATAAAAACAACCCAAATTAAATGAGCCAGTACCTAAGTATACTTGTATCAGAGTTTTGAGACCTTTCATTGAAAATACGTCAGAGATAAATCATATACCCAAACAATGCACTGAGCGTTTACTGGAGTACAGGCATTACTTATCATGATAATGATAGAACAGTAATATTCAGATGCTGATACATTGGTTATTATTTATTCTGTGGTTTCATATTGTTTCAACAAAAAAAAGTTTTGTATTTATGTCCCCCTCCTCAGAAATCAGATAGTCGCATGTTTGGATCTAAACATCTCAATTTTATTTGTTATTACTTCGATACTTTTATCGTTATTTCCTCGGGCAGTTAATCTCAACTTATCAACGATTGTACGAACTAACTTGTCAGAACGATTGCATGTTCATCAGATTAACTCTCCTAATCAATGTTGACTTATTTGGTCTATTTCACTTCAATTTGTTTAATGAATGTTATCTAATTCACAAAATAGTAAAAAAGAAAACTCAAAAGAACGGTTAAAACCTTAATGAAAATAAGATTTTATTTTATTATAATATTTGAAATGAAATGTTTATCAGCTACTTTGTTAAATAAAATATTTATTCCGATAAGGTCAATATATAGGCCAATATCATTCAGTACAAAATGTGACTACTTGATTTGAAAACGAAAAAATGATTTATAGTTTTATTACAATATATTATATAAACTTTAAAATTCAGTTCTAACAAACGTATTAAAGTTGAGAATGTCATCTGAAATAATCATAGCAATCTATAAGAAAATGCATAAAATGTTATGTAGACGACATTGCTTATTTCATAAATACCAATTGTAAGGAAACGCAAAGGAAAATTGTATTGATTAAAAATAAAGAATTCTTCTCGATATGTATTTATTATGACAGCCTGTAAGTTCACCAGTAAAACAAAAGACGAAATTTGACCTGATAATAATAATTTAGGAATAAGCCATTTTTCATCCCCGATATATTCTGACATTTTTGTCATATAATGATATCCCAGACATACGTTAAATGCTCGCAACTATCATTTAGAAACATAATTTAACTTCGTTTTCTCCTCTTAAGGTCATTATTCTCTTCAGAAAAAAGTAAAGATAGCTATTACATAGAAATACTGGACCAAATTCAACGTTCATAGTTTGTCGAATGACCCATTTGCATATGAAAGCTAGACATAACATGCATTAGCAGAATATGTTTTACCTAGTATGGTTGATATATTAATTTTCAACGTTTACATGTCATTTGTTAAGATTACACTGAATGAAAAGGGATTAGATATTCCTATGTAATATAGAGATTTTTGATTGTTTATTGAGATAAACATGTTTTTGGTTATTTAGCAAAAGTATTACTGAAGATGTATTGTCAACTGTTTTCCTAAGAAATTGATTCCAATAACAACGAGTTTCGTTAAACAAGAAACTTAAAAGCCCCAATGAAATTAAATGTGTGCCCGCTAATTGATTTTTTTCAGACTAGAAAAACATCATTTTTATTACAACGACGAGACGATCCAAAGGTCATATCCTTTTTATAGATTATTAGTTTATTTAAGACAGTTTTTTCATGAATGATATTTTTACGATATAATTAAGATAAATAGTTGATTGTTAAAGACCAAGAAAGGCACTGGATAGAACTAGAATGAATATTTAGATATTTTATTACTTTTTATTATTTGAATTCGTTTTGTTTGCTTGTTCATATTATGCAACAAAGAACCAACTGAAAGAACAAATTAGTATACATGTTAAAACAAAATGACACATTTTAACTGATGTTTTTGTTCATATATATTTAAAATAGGAACATAGTGCAGGCTAAAGATAATAAAATGAAACTGTTCAATACAAACAGTTTATACATACTGAAAAGTTGCCCCAGGTAGACAAAAACATGCATTACTAAAAACAATTTTCTTCTGTCAATGGGAAAAAATAACAACTACTATTCTCCAAAAAAAATCTTTTTATTTGCATCGTTAATGGGAATTAACTGTTTACTCTCAGTTGTTGTGGAAAAGCAACGATACTGTTACGGTGCATCTTAATTGTGTAAGAGAATAATTATATAGATCTGAATTCATGTTTCTAAAACATTTAAAATGGTAGCCTGTGTCGGGAATTATTATAATACACCCTCACAGCCTGATGTCTAGTGAACAAAATCGTTTCTTATTATACCTCGCCATTTCAACTTTCACAGAAAAACTAGTTAAACTTTCATGTTGTATGATTATATAAGAAAATCGTTGTTACATACTTTTGAATTATCTTAACTTATTGCTGATTAACATTTTATTTCATTAAAGCTATAAATAATAATTTCCCAATCAATTTGAAATAATCAGTGCAAAAATAAAACATAGCATGAAACAAATACGCACATTGTTTTTTCTGGTTTTATAATGATTTGATTCTAACAAAATTTTTATCATATCACGGGGGTCGGCCCACCTTAAATTGTCATCCTGGATAGTTTGTTCTTTTATATTTCTTTACTTATCTTTTAGTTCAACAGTATTTGCCAGTTTGTAGAAAAGTTTAAAGATTGTAGATATAATATGATTGAGAAGTGAAAATTGTTCATCTCCCATATTGTATTGCTGTCAACAAGCTTACTTCAGAAACTACTTTTTTATTTTTATGTTCGTGCATTTTGTTTGGAATGATTTTAGAATTCATGTCTTCAGTCCTCAATTAACAGTAACAGTTCAGTTTTCTCTAAATGCTATGATGCATAGCATTTTCTAATGACTGTGATGAAAAAACTTCTTTCCCTGTTAGAAAATACTCTTGGTGTTGTACAATATAAATGCAAAGTCAATTTTAATTAGCTCTTTCGAAAGAAAAATAATTAAAGAAGAGCCAACACAATGTGTTCCAACACCTTCCACAAGGATGTGCATTTTAAAATGTTCCTTAAGAGATTTTTTAAAATTATCACGACTTGCTATGAACCTAAGATGTGTTGGTAACCTGTTCCATTCCTGACAACCATTAAATACAAATGTTTTCTTACCGAAACCCTTAACTCTTGGAATAGAATAACTGTTACTATCTCTAAATCGAGTGGAGTAAGTGTGTACCTCATTTGCAATTTGAAAATGCTCATTTAAATAACTAGGTGCACTATTGTTATGTATCTTATGTACATGACCAAGAATAAGGAAAGTTACCCTCAGATGTACTGGTAACCAACCAACTACCTCAAAATGAGCCCTCCCTATATGAGTACGGGGACTGAGATTAAGTATAAATCTCACCAAGTTATTCTGTGTGGCCTGAAGTCCAGTTTTTAGATTTTGACTCAACCCTAAATACCAGGAGGCACACGCATAATCAAAATGACATTGTATTAATGAAAAAACTAAAAGCTGTTTAATATACCCATTAAAAAATGAACTTTTTCTATATAAAAACTTATGTTTTGCATTGGCCTTCTTAATTACCTGGTTGGCTATAGACTTACCAGATAGACATTGATCTAGGTCAGCACCTAAGTATTTAACAGATTTGGTGGATGTTATTGTAGAACCATTACATACAATATTTAGTTGATCACATGACCTAAGTCTTGGTTTAGACGCAAATAAAATAGACTCTGTCTTTCCAAGATGTAAGGAAAGTTTATTATCATTGAGCCACTTACTCACACTGCTGAGATCATCAGTAAGCTGAGAGGTAATAAGTATGATAGTATAGATACTGATTTAGTTGATGGAAGTATTGATGTGAAATCCTCATTGTCCGTTGTCTATTTTACAATTAATATTCCTATGTTTTTTGATATGTGGATACATTATACATATTTGATTTATTCTTGCCCACTGTAATGAACAGTCTAGCATAAACTTATTAGATTGCTATGATACTCTAAGGATCCATCCTCTGTCCGTCATAATATCGTAATATGAAGTGAACATATTCATATATTCATCGTTATTCATGAAACAAAAAGACTGACAGCATTAAAAAACTTTTATGATGACTACATATGAGTATATACTCTGACATGTATTTTAACAAGGGTGTTTTAACACATAAGTGAAATATCTAATTCGAAAAAAAAAACACTTTTCATTTTTTTAAATAGACGTGATTTCATTAGGCAGGATATATTAATAATTTGAGTGTCATAGATGTATATAGCAAAGAAGCTTCAGTTATTAGTAAACGTATGAAAAAATGAATAAAATTATTACAATTTAACCTTATTTTTTTCCATCATGATTATTTATGACTTGTATGTTTAATGTCTTTATCTAGATTTCTAACCATGACAGTGTAAATAGGTACACCATATATTCTGCAAATACAATTCTCTCAAGTAAAACAACTAGGAGTTGTCGATGTGCTGAGGTTGAAACCCCTCTTAATCAAGGGTTTGTTGGTTTGAGTTTTCCATTGTCATGTATCGTCTTATGAAACCATAAGTGGCAAGTTGCAAAGATATATTCGAATTTTGATTATTGATCCAAACCAAGGATAAAAATATTTATTACTTAAACTATTATATCATTATTACATCATTTTCATTTACATGTCGAGCAATTGCTAGTAGATTTCATAGAAATAAACATACTTTATTGAATTTATTGAATTGTAGTCAGCAAGTCTTTGAAGCATCGTTGCCATCTAAGAATAATTTTCACATTTAAATGACAATGACAAAAACCATAACTGTTTCAAACAATTTAATTTGTTCCATATAACTCAAAATAAAAAGAAAAAACCTAATCAAACGTCCAATACATACTGAAATGCTCAAAAATGGCATGTTTCTTGTTTTCAAATAAGAGACGTATGAAAAAAATGGTGATTACTCTATATGTTATGTTTTATTGCATTAACTTGTCAAAATGAATGATTGTTACAATTGTAAAATTAAAAACACACACACGCGCGCGCGCACGCATACACACAAAACTGTTACAATTCATGACAGAATTGTAATAGTTACATTCATGGGAATCTAAATTGACAAGAAAGTTGTAAAACTGCACATTGAAAAGAATACAGAAAATTTGAAATAAACAATTACGAATATTTTCAGAGTATAATACACACGGTGATACTTTTTTAAGTATTTGTTAATTGACCTGCTGTTATGTTTTGTTGCTGTTATAATCATATGCTATTTTATGGAAAACTTCTGTAGGTCTGGTCTATATAAAGTATTATAAAGTATGGTGCAAATTAATATGGTTCCAGTATTTATCGGTCAAACGGAAAAAGAATGCGGTGTTTAAATTCAGTGTTGTACGGTGCTCCAATATTCGAGTCAATAGGCCTTTTTACAGCATATATTCCCTAAAATTTACAATAGAAACACACAATTTTGTATGGAACTTGAATTTATGCCTAACCATAATATATACACGAGCTCGTAAGGTTATAGAACAAATACATCGTCGTTTTAACACATGTTTTTGTGACAAGTACGAGTCATGTTGATGTAGACACGATCTTTTGTTAACACTATTTCTTCGAAGTATGTAATTTTTTGTGAATTGTGTTGTGCTAGATTAACGATAAATTGTTTCAAAAATTCGAAGGAGTACTTAAACAATTGGAATAATTTTGCAATGTCCAGCAGTAAGATATTTTGTAAGCTATTACCTGCAATTTGGTTATTCCGCCATTAATATTTTGTCTAGAAATATATGGTGTCTCGGTCAGAAGTATGATATTTTGACGTTGCGCGGAAAAGTTGTGGTAAACGCCCTATCACCGTGATACAGATCTCGATGTTTGATCACGAAAAACATTTTCAGAGGAGAAAGATTCAACAAGTCAAAAATGTACGATCTTATTTGATAAACATATAAATGAATTAAATAACAACTATAAACATGGACATGGAAATGTAGTGATCATGTGATTTTGTACCCTTGTACATTTTTATAACTTTGTTCAGACATAAATTATTTGCTTACCCCCTAAATTATTTAAATTTAGAAACGGCCGAAAGCAAACACCGCATCAATAAAATTATTCAGTACATCAATCATAGTACAATGTCCCTTTTAGAAAACTTGTCATTTATAAAATTCTTTACTATGTGGTGGTAAAATCTACTTCCAGGGTTGCCAGCACTTTGGTGAAATAAAATTCCCTGACTTTCCCCTGACTTTTCACTGACCAATTCATGTTTTTCACTGACCAAAATCGTCAAACACATAAACGGCCTTCTGACCGCCCCTATAGCCGTCCAATCCTCCCATTATATTTTTGCATGTAAACTTGTATTTATTTTCCAAAACATAAAACATTTACATCAAAGTAATGATTCAAACATTGTGTTCTACTATTCTTAACTATTTCTATTCAAACACAGTGTGACTGTTGGTCAGTGAAACATGTGAAACATATGACATGAAAATCAGAAGAATCATAATATAAGCATCTGAATTAGAAATCACATAAGTCACTCTTTCCTTCCTAGTAGTAACACATAAAACACCAAGACTATAAGAGTAATACTTGTATGGCAAAACCTAAAATTCAAACATCTCTAAACTATAAGAACAAAAAACATTAATTTTAACAGTTACTTGTGCAAGGCATCATTATAAACTCCACTGATTGTGAAACAAGAACATAGGGCTCATTTTGGCATATCATGAAATAATTACTATAAAATTAAAGACTTTGAATGAGTGAAGTAAGTTAGTGTGAAAAAAAGTTAGTGTGAAAAAAGGTTAGTGTGAAAAACATAGCATTGCATAATTTAACCAGTTTCCATCATGTTTGCAAGACAAATCCTCTTGTACAATTTCTTAGTGTCAAAGCAAAAAGCAAAGCAGATTATATGCCAATATGGTAGTTTGGTATACATGTATAGATTTTGTTAGTAATTAAAAGCCCTTCTAGTGATCATGCACAGAAATATCTAGACCAATACATAATACAGTGTACTGACTAGATATTGCTAGTAAGTAAAAGCACTTCTAGTGATCATGCACAGAAATAGCTAGACCAATACAGAATACAGTGTACTGACTAGATATTGCTAGAAAGTAAAAGCACTTCAAGTGATCATGCACAGAAATAGCTAGACCAATACAGAATACAGTGTACTGACTAGATATTGCTAGTAAGTAAAAGCACTTCTAGTGATCATGCACAGAAATAGCTAGACCAATACAGAATACAGTGTACTGACTAGATATTGCTAGTAAGTAAAAGCACTTCTAGTGATCATGCACAGAAATAGCTAAGACCAATACAGAATACAGTGTACTGACTAGATATTGCTAGTAAGTAAAAGCCCTTCTAGTGATCATGCACAGAAATAGCTAGACCAATACAGAATACAGTGTACTGACTAGATATTGCTAGTAAGTAAAAGCACTTCTAGTGATCATGCACAGAAATAGCTAGACCAATACAGAATACAATGAGAAGCATGCATTAGTCAGCTCTGGAGGCAAGGGTTGCAAAGCCTTTCAGTCTTTAGGCTGAATGATGTTCTAAGGTAAATAATGGGTAATATAATCACTAAGTTAACATATAATGCTTCTTAATATCACAGTTTACTGTTATTTGAATTTAATGCTTAACTGTGAGAGTGATACAGTGAAATATTAAAAGCCTAAAGACTGCCATAGCCAAGAAAGACCTTCAATGCGTATATTTTTCAACCGTTGAAATAATTTTTCCCTGACTTTTCACTGACTTTTCAGGATTTTAATTTTTCACTGACCAAAGAGCTAGGTTCACTAACCATGGATTTTTGCCCAAGATTTTGGCAAAAAATAATTTGATGAAAAGTTCTTGTTTTTAGGTTTTATTTATAAGTTCAATCCTTAAACTGTTAAAAAGTTATGCATTTATAGACATATGTTTACATTTAGTATGATTTATTTTCTATGGAAATACCCCTATTTCCAGCAAAATTAGGAAAATTCACGTATTTTTGGTGTTTTAAACGAAAATTAAAGTATCAGCACAGTCCAGCCCCAACAAAATCATTACACCATTGTGTTGTAATGTATTCAAGGCTTCAACTATATCAATATAAAGTTGGGGCTTGCCTGTGCTCTATTCCAAAATAAGATTTTTATCTAATATCTAAACGTCATTTTCTGGCATTAATTTCAGTAAATGCAAATCATGGAGCATGTATATTGCACTCAACATTATTAATTTTTATTCTAAGTTGTTGAAATATGATTCATAACATATATTTTAATAAATGTTTGCAGGAAAATCATGTCTAGTAAATTAAAGGCACTTTCACTAAAATAAGTACGATTATGTTTTGGTACGAGTTCGACGGTTTCCACTGTTACGGTTGTAAACAAAACTCTGGCAGGTTAAAAGAATTATATGTAAACGCTTATAAATAAATGCTGAAATTCTACTTATGCCTTAAATATTTCATTCTTAGAATTAGCAAGGTGTTGTTATGTAATTTTATTGATTCATTGAAAGAAGTTATGCTGTTCAAGCTATTTTATTGCTGAATACTTGACAGCTTGATCTGGGTCCGGTTCTTTCGCCCTCACAAAAAAACAACAACAACAACAAACAACTGTGGTCGTTTAAACACAGTGATTAAGAGGTTTTTGTGTCTTTTTAAAAGGTAGATAAGAAGAAGTCAATTTACTTTGTGAAAATAAAATTATCGCAAGTCTCAAAACAATTTAAAGATACTGTATATAGAGTATTTAAACTTTATAATTCCACATCGTCTGCATTGATGTATATGTAAAACTACTTGTTAAATGATGTCATATCGTCTTAGAATGTGGCATTAGCTCAGTGGTAGCATGGGAGCCTCTCACCCAGGAGAATTGAGTTCAAAACCTTGATCATGAATTCTTTTTTTTCTTTCTTTTTTTTAATAATTAATAAAATAGATAGTGCTTTTTCAGTAAATAATATGTTATTTCATTAATGTATTTATTCCTTCAGATTTTAAGCATTTTAAGTCAGTGCTATTTCATAGTTATTATAAGGTATTAAAGATTTGTTAGACATTTAATTGCTTAAAAATTCAACAAGAAGTTTCAAATCTTATTAATTTAGTATTATTCTCATTAAAAAATATTCACAAGAAATTGCCAAAGCAGGAAGTATGTTAGGAGTCAACGGACGAAATGTCTTCAGTACACTTTCCCAGGATGAGAAAAAAGCATGTTATTAAGCTCTAGCTGTTTCCAAGAATAAATAGACAGAAAGTCTTGACTTGTTCTTTTTCACAATTCAAAAGGATCCTTTTATTTTGTGCACGAAATTGCAGAGCATACATGTAAGCAGCCATAACTACATGAATTGGATTATCTACACGAATGATAGCATTGATGTGTATTACTGCCTTTCTTATGGCTGGTGCACACGTAGTTTGAATGTGTTCCGATGTCTCCACCGTTACATGGTATCTCGCATATGGACACCATGAGAAGTTGTGAGACTCAGTCAGGAGTGAGAAAATGGGCTGATAATCTTGCTGATCATGAAGCGGTATTTTGAAATTGATAGCCATTCAATACAGTGTGAAAGAGAATCGTTAAAATTAACAGTAAAAGAGACAATGCTAAATTAAATTTTTGATTGTAGGCTTCCTTATGTTAAGTGTTTAATTTACACTCATTATGTAGATGTAAGGGCATATTGGAATGATATAAACCAAATCTTTACTTAGAGTTGTTTTATGTCACATAAATTATGAATACATTGTTTTATGCCCTCGAAGGATGGCATATTAAAATCGAACCGTCCGTCTGTCAGTCTGTCATTCCGTCAGTCATTCAGGCCTTATACATATAGACAGTGGTGGTCATGTCCGCTCTGATTCAGTATGCATGAAAGGATTTTAATTTTTCTTTCATATATGAAATAATCATAGATGTATGGTGTGTCGGGAACAAGACTGGTTTCTATGACTTAGGTCCAGGTAATTGTGGGGGTTCAAACTTTGTCAATTTTGATATTAATATACATATAGGCAGATATGGTCGTGTCTGCTCTGAAAATAATATGCATGAAAGGATTATATTTTTTATTTCACATATGAAATTATCATAAATGTATGATGTGTTGCCCTTAAGACCCGTGTTCCTACGCCTTAGTTTAAGGTCACTGCTGGGGTTTAAACTTTTTCAATATTTATGTTATATACATATAAATGGTGGTTGTTGTGTCCGCTCTGTAACTTCCGTATACATGAAAGTTTCAATTTTTATTTAAAAATATAAAGTCACCATAGATGGACAATGTCTTGTGAACAAGACCTAGGTTTCTTTGTATAACTTATAGTTCACTGCTGGGGTTCAAACTTTGTCAATTTTTACCACCACACTTAACATGTAATAGTTGGTTTAGAACTAGAATCCTTCAGGGGCATTTGTCACGTTCTGTGACAGCTCTTGTTTTTTCTCAGTTCTCATATCGTCATGGATCATTACATTACAATTGTAATAAAAATGTCTGATTTCCATAATTATAAATAACACAAATCGTTTTCTGGATTTGGCTGTATCATAATTCATAAAAGAAAATAGTATCGAATTTGCAGTTCAGTATCAAATATTACGTATACTCCGAAAGAGCATACAGTCAAACATTATTTTTACTTGACAAAAAAAATCTAACATACTTTTATATCTATAAATTTACTTAATTTAGGCGGACTTTTACACTATACATTGGAATATTTAGTCAACAACTCCTAGTATTTACATTATACTATTTGCTTACATGTATATAATTACTCAGTGTAAGTTTAGTTAGGTTAGACAGAAATACCTATCTGTTTTGTGTTATTAAAATATAATAATAATAATAATAATAATAATAATAATAATTATCATTATTATTATTATTATTATTATGTTCAACGTCCTTGTTTAAAGACTGACTAAAAAGGCCGTTAAAATTGCGATTGATTCTATACACCCTTATTTTAAGCGTAATGTAAGAAGTAGATGAATATAACAAGCAAATTAGACATTTATGTTTAAAAAATGAACAAACTTACAGTATTTATAAAAGTAAAAATAAATACATTTAGTTAGGCGAAAAATAATATGCATGCACATTTTTATTTCTAAATATCCGAATTTGGAATATCCGAAACGAGCCCCATTTATCTTTTATATTAGTTTTGTGACACACTAGTCTAATTTTAACTAAACTATAATTTTTTTACATTATATATAAGAAATATATTGCTATCTTTATGAGTTTAATTCAGTCAAACACACAAATTTATTAGTCTTGTATGAAAATTGTCGTCAAATTTGTGATTTAATTGAATTAAGCAGGTGCTCTAATTATGACGTCATTATGTCGTCATAGTAACCAGAAATGCCTAATAAATGTCTATTTTGAAAATGTAACACATTGTACTATACACCTTTAGGTTTTTATCAATATCTAAGATGGGGCCATTTTTGGTGCTTAGTGAACCTTGCTCTTTCAAAATTCCCTGACAATTCCCTGACCTTGAAAAAATACCCAATTTCCCTGACTTTTCAAGTCCGCTGGCAACCCTGACTTCGTTTGAAAAGATTTTTCTGCAAATTTATTTAGAAATAAAAACAAATTCATCGGATAATTCACTGATTTCTCATCTGTTACAAAATAAAAAAAGGTTGATGACATATAAATATGCGCATTTTCGGAATGCGAGTTTTGAATAATCATGCGAAATACTAATAGAGGGAGACGGGTTCCCTTTATCGTATTATCAGAAAACAATGTGAAAATGACTGATTTAAATTAAATGATGAAATGTGATCAGTAAAGTAACATATTTTCAAAAAGAGGGAATGGAATCTCTAAAAACGCCCAAAACGACAAAAAATGTTGCAGGCTCGGTTTGGTTAAGTTATAGAAAGAGCATCGAAACACAAGGCTATCTGATTTGTAAATTTATAAATCAGATTGTCGAGTCTTTTGATGTTCTCTCTCTTTTGTATCAAAGTCAAACATTGCAACACTTCCCCTGATGTCACAATAAGAAACCTCAGAAAAAAGAAACCAATCAACGAGCATCTAAATAATATGATATTTCAATCGCTTTCCCTTTTACTGCCGTGACAATAAGTAAACCCCAGCAAAAATGAGCCAATCAATGGGCATGCTCTGGAGTGCGGGTAACTAATACCTGCACTCCAGTTAACGCACTGTGCATGTATATGGTTACGATTTAATTTTGACACATTTTCAACAGAAAGGTCCCCAAACTATGATACAAGCCTGTTTATGGACGGTATTGGAAAGTGCAAATTACATATAAATATAAAAGAAAATGTGAAATTTTAATCATAAATATTCGCAGATATGTTCATGCGACGGTTATCATGGAACAACAATTACTCATTAATACATACAAATCTTAAACCAACCACTTGTAATAAATGACAATAACATATTTCAAAACATTTTTCATTTCTGATTTATGTTAATTTCTTTTACATCTCTTTATATATGAATCAGTTTACGTTATAAATACGAAAATACGATGACATGAAGAACGCTTAGCCCTTGTAGTATTATCAAGCCGATCTTATCATTGCAGGCTAGACTGTTCATTATCATGTGCAAGAATAAATCAAATATGTGACCACATGGGGATTGTTAGCGTAATAGACTATGGTCTATATGGAATTCATCTCATCGCTTCGAAAAAAACAAACAACTATCTATCAAGATTATTTCTTACTCACGTACATTTTCAATTTCGTGATTTGATATAGCTGCAGTTAAGAAAAAACACTGTAGAGGTAATATGGTGATCTTTCAACTTGGCTTGTGTATGAAGATATTTGTTAAACGTATGTTTTTATATACATGTACTTGGTGCATGATCTTTTATATTACACCTTTGTAATGAAATTGACATGTTCGTGTTCAAGTTCATATCAATCACATAGAAAAAACGTGTTTTGACTTTACGTTCATTTGTTTACTTTATATGAATTTGCTATAAATTTTGAGGGGGAACTTAGTGCCTTGCAAGGACGAATATTTTGATATTGTTTATGTTTTTAAGAGTTTGGTACATGGATGTTTTGTGTAAAGTAGCATTAGTTTATTGTTAAATGGTACATTTTAAATGTATTGGTCATAAAAGTCGCTAGAATTAAAAGCACGTGTATAAAATATACTCGTATACATGTATAAATAAATCTTTAAAGAACTTATCAAAAAAATAAATCTCAAAATCTGAACTGAGTCTCTACAAGTTTTTTATTCTAATGTAATAATTTTCATTCGTACAAGGCAGGGGAAGTGATACCTTAATTTCGAAATAATGACCGAATTAAAAACAATTAAACTAAGTCCAAGTATCAATCAACAAATTTCAATACGTCTTGTGATTTTTGATTCATGATTATTGAGCATTGAAGGGAAAATGTAGATTTATGTTTGTAATTGAAATACTTGCCAATAATAAGTCTTTCAAATTGTACTGCTATCTTATTTAAATGCAAATTCTTAATAAAAAAAGTGAACGTTTCATACAAGAAATGCAGATAAGCATGGTTGTAACTATATTGAAATCAAATTCTGAATTGATTTTGTTTATCGCGATCATAAAATATGATCCTTCAAATAAATAAGACAGTTTTAAATTTGACATTGAAATATTTTTATTCGTGAATGCAGACGAAACTGACAAGTTTTGTTGAATCAATTTTGCCAAACGTTAAGGTGTGCATGAGATTTCTAGTTTAAAGGTGTTTGATGAAAAAAGACCATAATGTATAATAAAATATTGTGTTGTATTCAAAACTTTCGAGATAAAACAGATTTTAGATATCAGAGATAAATTGATAAAGGCATACCATATTTACAACAAGAGCACCGCTAGGCAAAACATTTTATGCCCGAAAGTGTTTTTAGTAAGGATGAAGCATTTGTAAGACATGGGAACTAGATGTTCATCCTTTAAAATTTAACAGCTGTAGGTTGATAAATACTTAAGTTATTGAGCATAAAACTGTTTTCAGTTTTAAGGTAAAAGTGACCTTGACCTTTGACCTTGTGACTCCAAAATCAATAGGGATCTTCTACCCAATATGGACAATCATCCTAAGAAGTTTGAATATTGTGGACTAAATGGAACTTTAGTTATGCTCCGGAAACTGTTTTCAGTTTTAAGGTAATAGTGACCTTGACCTTAGACGGTTTGACCCAAAAATCAATGGGGGTCTTCTATGCACAATCATCCTATGAAGATTGAATATTTTGGGACAAAGGGAACTTAGGTTATGCTCTAGAAACTATTTTCAGTATAAAGGTAAAGTGACTTTGAGCTTTGACCTTGTGACCCCAAAATCAATAGAGGTCTTCTATTCAATATGGACAATCATCCTATGAAGTTTAAATATTGTGAGCCAAATGGAACTTAAGTTATGCTCCAGAAACTATTTTTGGTTAATATGTAATTGTGACCTTGACCTTTGACCTAGTGTCCCCAAATCAATGGGAGTCTTCTATCTAATATGGACAATCATCCTATGAAGTTTGAATATGGTTAGCAAAATTGAACTAGTTATGCTCCGAACACTGTTTTCAGTATTAAGGTAATAGTGACATGACCTTTGACCTTGTGACCCCAAAATCAAAGGGGTCTTCTACCCAATATGGACAGTCATCGTATGAAGTTTGAATAATATGGGTCAAATGGAACATAAGTTTTGCTCCAGAAATTGTTTTCAGTTTTAAGGTAATAGTGACTTTGACCTTTGGATCGGGGTCTTCTACCCAATATGGACAATAATCCTATGAAGTTTGAATATTGTGGGCCAAAAGGAACTTAAGTTATGCTCCGGAAACTGTTTTGGTTTAAAGGTTATTGTGACCTTGACCTTTTACCTAGTGACCCCAAAATCAATAAGGGTCTTCTATCCACTATGACAATCATCCTATGAAGTTTAAATATTATGGGCCAAATGGAATTTTAGTTATGCTCCGGAAACTGTTTTCAGTGTAACGGAAATAGTGACCTTGACCTTTGACCTTGTGACCCTAAAATCAATAGGGATCTTTTACCCAATATGGACAATCATCCTACGAAGTTTGAAAATTGTGGATCAAACGGAACTTAAGTTATGCTTCGGAAACTGTTTTCAGTTTTAAGATAATAGTGACCTTTGACCTTTTGACCCCAAAATCAAAGTGGTCTTCTACCCAATATGGACAATAATCCTATGAAGTTTCAATATTGTGGGCCAAATGGAACTTATGTTATGCTCCGCAAACTGTTTTCTGTATTAATGTTATAGTGACATTGACCTTTGACTTTGTGACCCCAAAATCAATAGGGGTCTTCTATCTAATATGGACAATCATCCTATGAAGTTTGAATATTGTGGGTCAAATGGAACATAAGTTATGCTCCGGAAACTGTTTTCAGTTTTATGTTAATAATGACCTTTGTCATTTTGACCCCAAAATCAATAGGGGTCTTCTACCCAATATGGAAAATCATCCTAAGAAGTTTGAATATTGTTGGCCAAATGGAACTAAAGTTATGCTCCGGAAACCAAATTGCTAACGGACGGACTCACAGACAGACAGACGGACGCCAGGGGGTATAACATAATATGCCCTTTCGGGCATATAATAAAAGGTAACGATATTTCATTGAAAACATCTTGACGTTGAATTTTCAATTATATTGCACGTTCTAACTAAAACTCGCAAAACAGCTGGATTAAAATGACCATTGCAGCATCGTAATGACACTGTTTAAGGTTTTACCTCTTTGCTCAGGAATCACGGGTTCGAGCTCTACTTGATTCACAACGATGGTATGACAATTATACTATTTCGTTTCAGGAAAGAGACACGAAAGCAGTTTAAATCTTCTATAAGCTGTCTTCACAATAGGGTTAAACTAGTAAGTGTAAAAACAGAATAAAAACATTTCAATTAATGTAGAACCAATAGCATATTTTCCAATCATAAGCTGCAATATTTCATCATTTTCAATGTTTCTTTATTTCCTATTTTGGTTGTTTCTTTGCTTTATTGTTGAATGAAAACTCAAGTAAGTTTGACATAAAACTTTGTACTTTCATTTACATATATTTAGACTTCTCTTATAACAATTGATAACTTAAATTGAATGGATAAAAAAAAACACAAGAACTTGCAATCAATATTTGTTTCAAAGTCGAAAGAGTCTCTGTTATTATTCAAGAATAATTGAAAAATTCACAATGTCTTGTCCATCAAAGTCTAGTTTAATCCTATTATATGTTTCATTGTAATGTGAATTTTTAATAAAAGTCATGTTTTAGTACTGAAGACGTTAACCTTATTATAAATTATGAGACAAGAAATCTTGTTACATTTCTTTTAATACCACAATCATTCGGCATTTCAGTCATTATTTTCTGTCAGAGAATTGGCACTTCATTATGAATTTATACGACAAAGCGTAGATCGATTTTTACTCATTTAATCAATCACGAAAGCAATTTATGCATTAAAATACCTCACAGTAAAAAGGTTAGATGTTAACTAAATTGATCCATAAAATAATGCTCAATTTTGGTATTTCTTTTTCAGAACGTCTTCAATTTTGGACAGAATGGAATGTTCTAAATACAAAGTTGAGCAAATTATATTACAACAGGTTCGGGATAACTGAGCATTACTCAAGCATTGTCGCTGCTCTTGTTTACTATGCTAGAGTGGTTGTTGGCGGTTGTTATTGCCGCCACCGCCCCTGATGCTGCTGGGCGTAATGTAAATATTATTTAGATTTTTCATTGATGTAATATACTGATAATAGATACAAAGTCAAAATCGCGGGTTCATATACCCATATAATTACATGCTAATGACATTACATCTAATTCAAGGATTATTAACAGTATTTAGTAATTATTCATTTTATTATCCTAAAGCAGGTAAACTATTCAAAATATCCCATTGAATATGTTCCCTAAATTCATTCGATCCATATTCAGATTTAGATTTTGTTAATATAAAAAAGATTAATCCTTTAATTTGTGTTTTTTTATTAAAACTGAATACATCTATATCTGAAGACATCTCTATCAAATGAATATGTTAATTTGTTCAATATGTTAATTCTTTCTAGCCAATTTCAATTTTTAAATTTTAAAATCGTTTGTTTATGTATTTGCAGAATGCAGCTAGGTTCTACTGAAACTGTAAACAATGAGAAATTGATTTTACAAAAAAATACAAAATTACAATAATAATTCAAAATCTATGCTAACTGTCAACTTGCAGCACTTCGGTGAATGAACAATATAAAATTATACTATAAAAATTCAAGAACATAGAAAATGCGTGTTTTCTCCAATCTTGTCAGTCGTCTGTCTTGCGAGAATAATTTGTAATTCATATAAATTATGTCTTTCCCTATAAAACAGTACATGTAATTTGTTTAGTTGTCTTTAAAGAGCGTGTCCGTAGGCATTTTTCTGTACATGACGGACTCCATAAATGCGAACAAATTTAATAAGAACAACGTTATTATGGTATGATTTATGATCAAATTATCGATTGGAAATAAAGAGTTCAAATATATTTATAATACATACATTATGATGAATGAAAATATCACTTTATGCAAGAGAATCGTTCATTTATCAATATATCCATTTCTATGTCGCATGTCATACTAAATGCAAATTCTGAAAAAGATTGTAAAATCGTTGTCTTCATACTATGACTGCATGTAGGTTTATCAAAGCTATAAATTTCTAAGGAATATCTGCTATTGACTGCCATCTTTATTTGTCTGTATCAAATAGATGAATGTGATTAGTCCTTGTACTCTTTTCTGCTTTTCTTCGGTTCACTGCTGAGATACTTGACAGTGGTCGGATGCTGCTGTACTGGGTTAGGGGCTGCCTTCATTGAATGTCGTCTTTTCTTGTTGATCTCTGTTCTCATATTTAATGATAATATTGATGATTCTGACATTAGGCAGTAAGAAATCTGGGGATTTTCTTTGATCTGCTGCACATGGACTTTTTGTCATTTCCTTATGTCATCGCATTTTTGTGAAATAATTTTTATACATGCATATATGTGATTATAAAATACGTAATAAGATAAACATGTTCTTCATCAAGATATATTTCTGTTGTACCAGCGTGTACACCTATACTGTAAATGTGTGTAATACGTCATAATATCGGTCTCGTCTGTCTCGAGAGATGAAAGAACGCAAAAATGGCGGAAAATAGTGTCTCAAAATACGAATTACTCAGTTATAAGATTGATTTCAACAGAAAAACTGTCATGGTACCTCTTTTTTAAATGATAAATATTTATATAAGACAGACATCAATCTATCCGCTTCCATACCTTTAAATGAGTGCCGGAATCATATCTTTTTCAATGTGTTTCCTTGCAATTTAAAATCTCAGATAATATATTTTAATGATTTTTTGTGTTTAATTCTTTTAGTGCGTAGCAAAAATATTCTGTTAATGTAATCAAAGTAGCTAGAATTAAGGGGATGTTCGAATGGCAGGGAAGGAGTTACTGCAATATAATTTGCCAAAGAATAACAGCAAAGGGTCAGTCGATTTAATACAACATTCATATTTACATTTTTGTACTCAATTTTTTTTTGAAAAATAATATATTCAATGAATAAAACAGTTTCTTGAAAGAAACGTTTAAAGTTCATTAATATATTACTTCACGAATGCACGATTTCAAATTGATGAATTCGGCAACTTAAGTCATGAATACACGAATTCAGCTTTTTGATTTTGATGAAAGTTTGTAGAAAAAAAAACTTTTTAAATTAACATACTCTCTATATAGGATGTTAACATTTTATCTCTTCATGCATCTAAGTTTCAGTACCCAGTGGCTATTGTTTCTAAGTCTTCAAATTCATAGCATTTCAAATACAATTGTATTTTTTATTTTCAAAATATATATTTAAAAAAAAAAACAGGAGCAAGCTATTTAAATCCAAAAGAAAAACGACAAAACATCAAACGTTTGCCAGAAAAAAAAAGAAACTAATTGCTAAAATATTACAAAATCTGTTGAGATTCTACTTTGAAAAAAATAAAATCAGTTCTAAATTCCTGATGGCGAGTCTAATACGACAATATGAAGACAACAAAAAAGTAAAATAGATAAATTAAAATTTCCTGAAATGAAGTTCTTAAAATAATGTCTTAAACATCACAAGCGAAGCGGATTTTACTACATGTATAATAATTATTCTATTAATTTAACCTACTTTTAAACGAAGATGTCACACAAATTGAATTACTTGATTCTCATTTCAAAATGACACACAAAATTAGATCCTGCACAATCCTATTATCTTAGATTTATGATATCAAAAAGGGTATGATTTACTTTTAGGTTATAATAAGCAGCATGTAGCAGTGATAGTCAACGCCTTTGGACAATTTCCATTTTTATTGATAATAGCATAAATTATACACTTATTTATTCCCTTGAGCAATACAACATTAATGATGTGGATCTTCATTTCCGGGAAGCCTTACTTTATTTCTAGACATACTTTACAAAAAGAACCAATATAAACCTAAAGCAAATATTAACTGTATTTGCTTATCATTGAAAAAATATGTACTTTTATTGAATATAAACACGCAAATATGTCCCTGTTTATCAAGTGTTAGATTAGAAGTTTTACTTTATAATCTAAGTAGAAGTCTTACTTAGCCTTTATTAATACAGGCTTTCAACAATTAAACTATTAAATTTCTAAAATAGAAAGAAAGCTTAAGTATGTTTGTCCTCACAGAACAAGTAAAAGAAACTTTACTTCTATAATGAATATAACACAATTGAAATTTGAATTAAAAAAAATGAGAATGAAAATCAACAAGAGATAGGCTACATTCTCGGGACGCAGTCCCCGACACACCCAGCCACAACAGCAGGACACACAGAAGGCACCAAACCAGAATTGGGTGAAAACATTGTTTGTGTTTGTATAATTTGCAATTAAAAACCAAGAACAAAACAGTCCTATGCAAACAGAAAAATGTAGTCTATATATAAAGGTTATCAGCAAAAATCACAAAGCAATGAACACATCGTTACCTTGGTGTCACGTGAAAGGATCTATGTCGTAGGAACGTAAGGGGGTATTTCTTTTTTAATTCAAACTCTACAATTTCATGTAAAATGTTAAATTATGCTTAAACCTCTCTGTTCTATTGCATCGTCAAAAATGTTTTATACACCAACTAAATGCATAGTCATAGTTACACTCAGTTGTCCCTGATCATGATATGATACTTACAAATGTTCATAACTGCGTTTTCTAGTAGTTAAACTGATATGATCTTTATCAATGATTGTCAGCCGCCATAGAGCTGACAATGTAAGAAAATGTCAAGCATTATTAGGTTGGTTTCAACATCTATGTTTTCGATTATCTGTTTTTCGTTTATTTCCCGATGAAACATTTTTGTGGTAATTGAATAACACTGCATGTTTTTTTTTTTGTTTTTCCTCTTGTATTTATATCTCTAGAACCACATTCCCCACACGTGTTTTTGAAACCATTAGTAAACTGATGTTGATTAAACAAAAACTGGAAACCTATCATTTTACATACGACAAAAAATCTTATATAATTGTACTCATTCAAACACTTGATTTTACATTGAAAATATTAGATATTCTTGCTTTCTATATAATTATGTAAGACAAATGTACTATATAAAGATCAAGAATCGCCTAAGAGTTCTAATTCACCAGTAAGACAGACTAATTACGACCTTTTACATATATTAAGATCAATAATTCAAGATGATATATAAGTAAGACGTCGACTCATAAACATTGTAGTACAAAAAGTACTGACAAACGTATGACAAAGATGTAGAATAAAATAATAATTACTGGTAAGTTTTTGTGCAACTCGGGCGGTGGATAATTTTTATTCGTTCCCTGCTGCAAAATCATTATAGACTCACCTGGTATCTTGTTTAATATAGTTTATCAAGCTGCGTTTTCGTTCAAATGTATCTCCATATGAATCAGAATATTAACCTAATATTACATAGTTTATAAGGTTTATACAAGCTCATAGCAATACTAAAATACCAATCATATTTGTTTTATTTATGGAGTGAAGAACAGTGTCAAAGTTAGAAACACTATATGGAATCTTATGTTTTCGTGCATATAATGAGTTATATATGTTCATGTACATGTTAGAACTTAATTCACAAATAATGACATATCAACGAAAGGAATGGTATGCGATCGAACATACATAAATCATAAGCATATATAATTGAAGTAAATGTTAATTATCCTGAAATTTAGCATAACTACAATGGTAAACCCTCTTCTATGGTTACTCAACTTTCTTTGCAACACTCCTTCTGCAGTTATACAAAATGTACTAACATCATTCATTCTTGCTCAAGTAACAACAATATGTTAAAAATTGCTTATTTTTATCTTATTGTAATATTAGTAACTGGGAAACATAATCTAAAAAAGAAGGAAAAAAGAGCTTTAGACTAAAAATTGACAAATATTGAAATTATATTAAACAAGATTTACAAGATAACATCCGGCCTATGATTCTTGATGTTGATGTTTGTTTGCTTTATTTGGATGACAAAGGCATAAATGATAGTTTTAAATCAACTAAACGAAGGTATGTAGATTTAATGGCATGTATTTATAATGTACTTTTCTTCAGAGAATTGTGTTGTTTTTTTTTTTTATAATTTTTTACTTATTTCTTTTTTTATTTATTTATTTATTCAATTTGTTGTTAATTATGCATATTTTGATTAATTACAGACATTAATTTATATTAAAATCTTTTTATAGATATTAATAATAAAATATTGCCTCTAGGAAATATTTTACATTAATTGTTCTACATATAACACAAAACATCGGTGCAAATGTTTTGTTAACATTAAAAATTCATGCGCGTTCTCATACTATGAAAGTGATAGAATGCTGTAAAGGAAGAATCATGTCTAGTTGTTTACCAAAATGTATTCAGAAAACATTCAGAGAGGCAACACCATGTGTGAAAATTGAAAGACATTAGATTGTAACTAAAACACAGTCTGCATTCAAGTTGTCAAACCGTCGTCCGTTCTTTTTAATTGTTTTATCTACGCGTTCATAATTTATGCTACGTTTCCATATATTATACTTGATCGACTCATTCAAATATCGTCTCATACACCATGATAATAGAAAAAAAAACGGCCACATATTCTATATTAATTGTTTTCACAATATTTCTTTTATTTGTATTCATGAATTCATCTATTTACAGGAACTTGCTTATAAGATTGTACCAGTGAAACTACATTTGCATAGTTATACATATATACATGTATCTATATTCTCGTTTATTTACCATCAAGTCAATACTTACTTAAGTTGTTTGATTTCATGAACGAATTTATTCAAATTTTATTTAAATCAGTGTGTCAAACTTGTACTACTACTAATTAACCTTGTAAAGCGCGTTTTCCTTTCATTTTTTCTTCTGAAATATATTTACAATCACTAGAATTTTTATGTTAAACTTCGTTTTTATGTAAAAGAAGTGTTAATTTAGTTTATTTGATTTTTGAATCAGTAAATATGGAATCTCAAAATCGTGTAAAGAAGTAATGAAATTTAATAATTTTATTTTAAGCATACAAATCTTTAGATTTCTCGTTAAATTTAATCCTTGGGTTATCTTAAAGTTTTGCTAAAGAGGAAAGTAATGTTTGCATTTTTAACAAAAAACATGACAAGTGATAAATATGAAAGGTCTGAAAATTAATGCAATATTTATGTCAAAAATCATTCAGCTCACTTTGTGTTATCAAAGTAGAGACAGGAGAAATAAACAACAGATAGTTTGTTGTAAGGTATAAGATGTATTAGTATTTAATAGGTTTAACTCTTACATATTTCAGGATTCTTTCAACAGCTAGTACTTTGTGCCAAGCAAATCGTTTAGAACAAAGGGTTTTCATAGCCAGCAACTGACAGCTGTACTCGTTAAAAAGATGGTGTATCGGTAATTGTTTTTGAAATATGATTGTATATTATAGGCAGACATAAATTACGATCAAACAACGTAGTGTATACGAAATAAAATTTAGAAATTTACGAATAAAATCAATATGATAAATCGATTATTTTGTTTATATGTATAAACGTTCAATAAAGTTTATATATGAGGGTCTTTTTGCTTTTTTTTAAACCATGACATACTATTTATTTTTTAACTTCGATACAATTATACTACATGTATATAATATAGAACTGTTGTTCTGATAACACAATTGTATAACTTTGAAATTAGTTGCGATTAAATTATCAAACTTGGATTTAGTTCTTGTTTGAATTGGAATTAACTTTATGTCAAAGTTTTATGTAATTGGAAACGAGTTGGGGGTAAATTAAGGAAAAACATACTGATCATCAGATAGTTCAGATTTAAGTTCAAAACATTTTATATTCATGTAATATGCCCAGAAGTTGTTTAATGTTTTATTTTTCGACGCCCCCTTGTCAAAGTGGTTAATGTCGCTGCGGAGGCACTTTGGAATCTTTGTAAGGGGCTCTACGCTATCTTTTGGAAATGCGTTGTTTTACTTCAGCTGTCTTCTGGAACCTGATGTATTGCATGGGGCACTTTAGGGGTTCTTTTACCACCTAATTAAAAAAAAACCGCCAAATGTCCTTTAAAGTGTTTGTGTGACTTTCTAATACACATGCTTAACAATACCACTTATATTTTGTTTGTTTATATATTAGATGCCTTCAAGTAATTATACAAAATTAATGAGCATTTCACCTGACGTTAAATCTTTAGCAGAACAATTAATTACCGAAATGGTTGTATTTATTGTTACTTGAAAGCATACCGACATACATATGATAAATGTTCTATTGTTTAAGGTGTAACTTCATCTGCCAAGACTATTACCTTCACATTCAAGCTTTTGATTGTTATAAAATATATGTATTTATAACATACAATGACCAGGTAAACTTGAAACAAAATATTTTTCAGAGCTATTAAGATATTATTTTATGGTTGAGGTATCACTTTTGAATAATGTTAATCACTTCTGTGGGATATCGTTCTTACGTACTTTATATTGTTTTATGTTAAAATATAATGCACTTTCTATAAATAAATTGGAAATAGATTTCAACAATTAGTTTATTTTTAATGAAAACATAAAAGAATAAAAGAAATTGTCGAGTAAAGTTGAGCCTTGATGTGTTATTAGCCGCAATCCCGATAATTATGGTGATACATATTATATACCTAGCATTTTTTTTTGTTATAAATAACGTGTTTCGTCGTACAATTGTTGTTGCACCGGTCGTATTGGTATGAATGTGAAAATGAAATATTGATAATTCGATGACAGTTGTAAGAAACATTTTACCAAAAAGGTAGGTAAAAAGAAGTTTATCGAACCATGTTAATGTAAAATGATTGGATGCTGTTTAAAAGCCGGTGTTAACGAGCATGCACGGTATATTGCTTTTATTACTGACGTCTACTAACAGACGAAATCAAACCGAGTCTGCTTCATTTTATTTTTTTTCTCATTTTTGCGTTCTTTAAAGTCTTCTTTTATCCTCCTTTTCTGCCTTTATTAAAAGGATATTTTATTGTTTTAATCTTTTAACTCACGAAAGAAGAGCATGTTTAATGCTCACTTTCCAAAGAAAAATATAATCTAACTCTTATTAATATTGATACGATTTGAATGACAAGAAAATAGATAGCATTGTCAGTTAAAATGTAATGAATGAGAAAAAAGCAGTGAAGTTAATTGTTTTCTCTATAATGTGCATAAGGTAATCGCATCAACATTCCAACATGTCTCATCTGATACAAGATAAGAGTATATTTTGACAACATACATGCAAAAACAATGATTTAAACCAACATGGGAGATGCAGCTTTCTGAAAAAAACTACCAGAAATAACTAGGCGTTTGAAAATTGATAATCATATTTACCTCCGATTATCTTGTTTATGTAGGAATCGTTTTTCCGTCAAGATTTTACTTTTTCCGTCAATTGTCCGCGGTTATAATTCTTTATCCAAAATCGGTCTCTTTTTTTAAAAAAAACAAATAAGATGTTGCTGTTATTCACATTTTCTTTTTAAAAAGACTTTAAATTAACGGAACATCAGATTAAATTGGCATCTTGCTTCTTATTTTATGGCAATATAAAGTTGAATTTAGTAAAAAAAAGAAGGTTTTCGGAAATTAAGTAAAATCATTGAAGACGCCCATTGTTGAATTCTGTATAATCCAAACATGTAAATATATTTAGAGGAGAACCGTTGCTCTTTTAATGGTCCTGAGACAAAAACACGTATTTCATGCTCCTCTTTGATCAAACAAAGGAAACAAATTACTTAATTGTAAAAATAACTTCTATTAACTTTTTCATTTTTAATATTCTCGAATGATTTCGTTTTATAGGAGGGATTGTTTTAGTATTTGTATTATCTGATGCAAATATACATGTATATTTGCGTTAAAAAACAAATCTTTAAACGTTGGCGATGAAAGAACTAAGCATTTGGCACAAACCTGTGCATCCTAAATAGGCTCAACACCGTTAGAAATTCAAATTTTGTTTTGATACTGAAATCCCTTTATTTTCAAATGAACTGTTCCAAACTCAAATCCGGACAATTTCATTATACAAATTCAGCAAGTTAAGGATAAATAATAAACGTGCACAAATCATACTTCATTGTCATTGTCATCAAACAAACGTAGAATGTTTTATGGACAAAATACATATTTAGGAACTATTATCAATTTTTCAATCAAGGTTGGCGAATATAAACCTACAAAAAGCAAAGATATATACTCCGTTACTTAGATGTGGGACAAGTTTCTATTGAATGTGTGTATACAGGAAACAAATATTTCCTCAGAGAAATTAAATATGTCTTAGTTATGACTTTACTGATATCATGCGATGGAAGGACTCCTCCGCACCTGATTAATTTTTGTTTTGCAACAATACCAGTGTGTCATTTGTAGCAGAATTTTCGACCCTCTATGAAGAAATTTTCAAAGCGTAATTAGGTAAAAAATACTATATATTAAGTACTGCGTAATTAGATTAATGTTTCAATTTGAAAGAGTAAGATATCGGTTAAGTGACTGCGGTCACTGACTTTGGTAATAATCTTTTTATTAGGATTACTTACAGATCAGATATTCAAGCCTGTTGCTGCAGATGCTTCATTCAAACGCTGTTAGTTGTCTGTAACTCCTTGAAGTTATTACAACTTAAAGATATTAACGAGCGTTTCACCTGATGCTGAAACTTTAGAATTATCATTCACAACTGGATTGATTTCTTGTATTGCTTCTGCAAATTATGCCAAAACATATAACAACAAATATTTTAGAAGTTCAGCTGAAACGCTTCTTGCCAAAATCCATTATTTAAACAGTATCGATGGTACCCATAAATTATTCTAATAATATTAGATATATGATATATATATCCTTTTTCTATTTTATCAGGATGCATTTATATCGTCGTATTTTCGAATAATTGGGTATTGTACAATTATTAAGAATGATTTTAATGTTTCTTTATTCCACATTTATTGCATTGCTAAAACAAAACATACTACGTTATTTGAAGTGCATAAAAACCAGAAATATACGAAAATAATATCTAGAAATTTTACGCCATAGATTGTTTATATAACATTTTGGGTGGTTTCTTCTAAGAAATAGTATTGCAGTATCAATACTTTTATAACAGTCAAGCGCTTGTTTGTTAAGCCAATATTTTTCAGGCAATATTTTCCTTTCAATAAAATACAGCATAATGAAATTTTATTATTTACCACGTATTCGCTTTCACAAAAAGAAAAAGACGTTTACATGACAAACTGATTTCTTTGATAATGTTTATAATATAAATGAAAAGAGCTTTTTGATATAATAGACGAATGAAAGAAAGCTTATACGTTTATAAGATGTGTGTTTTATACTTTGGACTTATTAAAGGTTTTTTAATGCGAACAGTCTAGTTCAAAAATTCTTTATTTTAAGAAAGCAGCTTATTTGAGCAACTTGTGCGTTCGTTTCCTTGAACTAAGCAGTACTAGTGTCAAATGAATTGGGTGGTTGTAGTGGGAATGTTTGTGGTCCAAATAGACTTAAAACTAATGACCCATCAATTAATGGTCAATCAAATTAAATGTTTATATGAGAAAAAACATACCACCGTTTCATGTTTGCACATTAAGTGTGTCAAATGTTAAAGTGCCTCATATCATGAGAAATATTTCAAAATAATAGTCATACAACGTACGTGTATTATTACAAAAAATGAATCTAAATAATTCTACACGGTAAAGGGGTATTGTAAATGACTGATTTATAATCGTACAACATTTCAATATAGTTTTAATTCAATGTTGTTTTATCGTTTATATTGTAGCACTGAAAACAAACATATTTTAATATCAATTTTTTGAACGATATCTTAAATAACTTTATACCGTGTCGAGGCACTGCACTTGCCTGAAACATAAAAACTAAATGTATGGTTTATATTTTACGTTAAATATTGAAGTGCTAAGAGGGTGTGCAGTTTTCAGTACTGTTTATCAAACCGAGCCTGCAACATTTTAATTTTAATCTTTAAGGATTCTTATTTTCTCCCTTCTTTTACGTTTAGAGGAAATCGTACCAAAAGTCTTCATTTAAATTAAAAACATCCGCACAAAGATCAATACAATGCTTTATGATGTGTCAATTTTACAACATAAAAATAACTTTCCAAGCTTGATTCCTGCAACAAGCATTGATTGTTAATTCCTTCGCCGCAGATCTGAAACGTGTATAGTATCACTTATATTAACCTCATTGGCAAATATATTGAATCAGTTTTCCTGTAATCAATTATTGCCCGCATACCAATACACCGTATAGTAACATTTCGTAATTTATTAAGATGTAAAAACAATACCAAAGAAAACAATGTAAGCTTGAAATCATTCTTAAATTACTACATTTACTCCGAATTTAAATGGTTAAGTTCTTTGAATTTGACCACTTGCCCCTCACTGTTATGATTTCGAATCCCACTAAGAACTTTTAATCCAGTTCGCTTACGGAACGTCGATGGTTCTACAATGGTGCACGTTTGTGCCTGACATAATGCATGGACGTTTTCTACCTCCAGTAAATCTAAATGCACCATATGAAATGTTGGTTTGACTTTAAATACAACAAAACAATCAAACGTGTACTCTACGTTCTATTCATCAATGACAAATTTTTCACAATTTTAAAAAGAAAGGAAGAAAGATAGTTATGTCAATACAAAATAAAATATCAACCTGACTTGTCTCGCTTCACCATTTATTTATATACTACTCAAAATTTGCTAAGCACTAAGTTTAGAAGACATGGTGGTGGCAGAACAAGGTTGACTGCTAAGAATGAGGATCGTTTTCTTATCGAGAGTGCACATAACCTTGAATGACAGGCCTTTTTCACGTGCAAGTAGTGCAAACAAGGTGACCATGTATTTTGATAGTCTTTATTAGACACAGCATACATGTACCGACTCGTGTAGGGTGTGTATTTTCCATTGAAATATTGAACATTTAAGATTGAATAATGGCGAATGCAAATGTGAGAAGGCATTTATCAGAAGCAAAGTTGTGGCAGGCAGTTGGTATGGTAGAGCAGGGGGCTCGACATCGTGAAGTTGGTGATGTGTTTGGTATGGACCATACGGTTATCACCCGATCCTCGGCAAGGTTCCAACAGCATGATTGACCTGTTAGAAGACATGGTTGTGGCAGAACAAGGGTGACTGCTGAGAATGAGTATCGTGTTCGTTCATCTAGACACAAAGAAACCGTCTTGCAACTGCAAGCCAACTTCGTTCTGACCTTAAAAATGCTTCAGAGGTGCGTGTGTCAACACAAACCATTCGTACACGTTTGCATGAAAGTGGTCTTTGATCGAGAAGACCATGTATACGGATCCCGCCGTCTAAAGACCACTGCCGGCTCAGAACGGTTCCATACAGCAAACATTGAGGAACACTACCGCTATGGCGGCGGATCAATTATTGTCTGAGATGAAATCAGCTGGGGTGGACGTACTGATCTTATCGTCATTGAAACAGGCACACTGACTGCCAAGTGGTATCGAGATGAGATCCTCAACACCCGGGTGTGGTTGTATGCTGGTGCAATTGGTAATGGGTTCATTTTGATGGATAATAATGCCTCTTCCAAGAGTACTTGTAAAGACAGGGTATTACTCGTTTGGACTGGCCGGCTGGCTCGATCCCCGGATCTTAATCCCATTGACCATGTATGTAATGAGCTACAGGTCCGTATTTCAGCTCGTCAGGGACAGCCAAGAAGCACCCAGGAGCTTGGTGCCGCCCTTGTGGACAAATGAAATACCATCCCACAAGTAGCCCTAAGAAAATATGGTAAACAAGATCAACAAGGAAAGGCGGCGTTCAATGAACGGAACCCCCACAAAACCTAGCAACAAGGACCAGCGGACAGGAGCCCAGAAGGACCACAAACAAAACACGAAAGGACACAAAGCAGAACATGGACAGGATAATCACCTAATAATTATTATTAGACTTGAAAGGAAATACATGTAACCGATAAGGAAATCAAATACAATTCACTGATTAATAGGCCCATAAAGTAAAAGGGCACAGGGGAGGCGACTTGAAGTACGGGTAACGGGTAAAAATAAAAAGAAATAAAAATAGGGACAAAAAGGGAACAAACTTACCGTAGACGAGATAACAACAAGGGACACAAACAAAAGTATCACGAAAACAGTATGAAAGACTCGTAAGGGAGTATGCAACGATGGTACTTGGCTGTCATTGACAACACTGGGTCACATACTCGCTATTATGCTTTAAATCAGTTATATGCAAAGATGTTTAAGCCCAAAAATGAGTTGTTCACAAATTCCACAATATCCGTCTAAAACACAATTTCATTACAATCAAAACAAATCAACATGAAAACACATTACAATTGGTAACAAATTCCTTAATGGTGTTTATAAATCACTATGTCATATATAAGAACAGAAATAAATCTAATATTTGACATACAACATAAAATAGGTACAAAATATTCTTGGTGCTAAGCAAACATTGAGTAGTATATAATTCAATACTATGTTGTACGGTAAACTGTCATAGGGGCGTCCGTGGCCGAGTGGTTAAGGTCTTTGACTTCTAACCACTTGCTCCTCACCACTGTGGGTTCAAATCCCGACAGGGAATTTGGATTCTTTCATGTGAGGAAGCTATCCAGTTAGCTTACGGAACGCCGGTGGTTTTACTCAGGTTTCTGTTCGTGCCTGAAATAATGCACGGAAGGGCACCTGAGGTCTTCCTCCACCAGTAAAGCTGGAACGTCGCCATATGACCTATAATGTGTCGGTATGACGTAAAACCCAATTAAACAAACAAACAAACTGTCCAGTTATCTGTAACAACACAAACAGTTAGGATTACGCATTTGTGTCAAGCAACAATCTTCTAATCCATTTAGATCCCTGAAGTATTTACATGGTACCCAGTAATGAATATTAAATGTATTTGAGGGATGCCACTGTGTACACTAAACAATTATACAGGTTCTCTGATGTTGCTTTGAGTACAAAAGCCAAGTACAACTCAATTACTAATGTTCCTTATCAGTTGCACCAAACGAGATATCATATGAAAACAAATAAAAAACATAAAAGGTATAACTTACAGTATTCTACATTTCTTCTTTAATACACGTAATTCAATAAAATATGTTTTACTTCATTAAAAAGAGAGTTCAGTAAATGTATTGCTTTGGTCGCACTTACCTTCACACTAGGAATGTTTTTATTCTGATTTTTTTGATAGTCCTGTATATGTAACAAATCTTAAGAAGGGGTGATCCCTCGGAAGCAATGAAAACAACCACATTGTATGCAAATTGCAAAGTCGTTTTTGGATGAGTCTGTTCATAAGGGAAAATGGAAAAGTGCAACATTCCTCACGCCCCTATCATCGACTTGTAAGTTTCTTAAGATATTGCAAAGTTTCTTCTTTCTTAAAAATGAATAGGAATACTGACACACAAATGATCGAAAATTAAAATAACCAGGTCAAAAAACATATTTTTTTTATTGATTTCATCATTCTTTTTTATTCTCAATTCGTACCAACTTTGTCAAATAAAAACTTCTCATAATAACATATTACAACTCATATTTATAATGTGCGATAACTGTAAATAATTAATCAAGCCAAATGGTGCCTCTATGAAAATCTTCCAAAAAAAGACAAATTGAATGATAAAAAACAAATTCCAACTTAGCATCAATTAGTCTGTTGTTACGTGTGTACACGCATTAAATGAATAATTGATGCGTGCATTTGATTTGCAGCTGCAAGTTAGGCAATTTAGATAGTATAATGATCGATAAATATTTTTTAAGAGTCAGATTGGAAGTTTCTTGGTGGCCCCAAAGGCATCATAAATGTAGATATAGATTTAAGTTTATTTTTTTAAAAATGTATTATGAGATACACTTTTATCATAAATATGATTTTTTATTATGATTATATCATTTCTGATAAGTCCAGGAAGGAGTAAAAATCAGTTATAACGGCTCTGCTATTTTATGCTATTTTTTTACTTTTGAGGTGATTATTTTGATAAAAACGCCTTTGCTTTAAACCTGTAAAAGTCCATTTTAATCGTGATTTGCACAGTTCTATTATGGGTATATTTTATATTATTATCTTAAATCATATATATTTTAAGACACACTTCCTTAATTTATACTTTAAATATTGTTCTCCTAAATATCCGGTCTTTATGTTATTGAGATAACCAGTTAAAACGTTGTGAAAAGCTAGGTGTGTAACAGTAACTGGCAAAGGTATTTAGAAATACAGATCCGAATATAACAAAGGCAGCCAAGTACTTTTTGGATCAAATAAGTAAATGAGCAAATTACTGTATATTTTGATTAATCATTCGATTCTGACCTTGATAGGGATTGTTAAATATCATTTAGAAGAAGAAAAAACACAAGTCATTATTAATAATGTTGACAGGCAGTTAAAGACTTTTATGAAAGTGATGAAATTGTTTTTGTTTTACCCAACCCGTTTCTAGATTTTGTAATCTTAATGTACAAAGTCTGTCAAAAACGCACATTTGCTCATTTACAATGTGGGTGACTTTCTTTGAAGATAATGAAAATAAATTTGTTATGCTTAAACAGGTTGTTCAAAAACTGTGCCAGCATGCATTGCCAATACACTTTGGCAGTTTTACCATCACATATTTATATTCTTACAATGTTTAATCATTTTGTTACAAGCAATGTTACATAACATCACCGTCGAACTTCAATAATAAATATCATACTATTTGACGCCATTTTCGCTATTAAGCTCGCTATCTGAAGTGTTATCATTTAAAAGTAAAATACAAGAGAACAGGAAGGAAAGCAGTATCATACGTAGTTACAGAGAAAAAACTGTGATGAGGGAATTTGTTTCACTGAATCTTAACAACAATCAAAACGAAGTTATACTTCTATACAATCGACGCGACACGCGAAACAAATTTCCTAGAAATATAAAAATAAAGTAAAAAAGAAAGGCTCGTAAATAGAGAAACCTAATAACGCTTGACATTTCCTTGAACTGTCAACTTTATGGCCTACAATCAATGAAAAAAGTCCCGACAAAACAAGATAATATCAAGGAAACAAAACGACAAGTCTTTTATTTCACAGCTGTGTTTCGGCAGTATAACTACATTATTATAAAAATGTAATAGTTTTTGTGGTGCTTCGTATAATATTATATTCTGATTCATCCTTAAAATTATTATATTCTATATTGTATTATATATTGTTCACATATATACTTAACCCATTACTTCATATACACGCCTTTTAACGCCTTTTTCACCCCCCCCCTTTTTGTTGTCTCAAATGATGAAAAAATGCCTTATTTAGGCCCCAAACACTTGTTTTTGTTTGAGAAATGTTGTTAAAAAAAGTGACCCTTTTTTCGGCGCGGCCCCCCAACCAAAAGATACATCAGGGGGTTGCCAGAAGGGGGATGTGCCCCCTTCTGTTTGGGGGGGTTTGAAGGGGGGCGGAGTCCCCCTCATCGCCAAGAAAATTTTGGACTTGTGAGAGGCTGTAAATGACCCCAGATTGATCATAAGGTAACGTGTAACCAACGCTGAAAAGCATTTGACTCTATCTCAATCCATTGAGAAGTTGCAGCACTTTGAAATCAATTTTGATGGAAAAAATCAACGCAAAATAGTGATTTTTGGCAATTTTGAGATGTCCCCTCGTTGCCATGGTAACAGAAAATTTAAGCCTGAGCATGTTGTTGCAAGGACAATGGTCCAGTCAACATTTGTGCCAAGTTTGATTAGTGTTGAAGCAGTTTTTATAGTATTATAGCAATTTGAACTTGTAACGGGAGACTTTTCAATGAAAACAGCCATTTTTCACAAAATGCTCATGAAGCAATGGGTTAATGAAAAAAATAAAAAAATCTACAAAACAACAATTTTTCTTCAAATTTATATGACAGGCCATGTTTAAACATGAAAAAACGCGATTTAGGGTAATTTCAAGTATTTTCATCATTTTCTGTTAACCCATTACTTCATATACACGCCTTTTAACGCCTTTTTCACCCCCCCCTTTTTGTTGTCTCAAATGATGAAAAAATGCCTTATTTAGGCCCCAAACACTTGTTTTTGTTTGAGAAATGTTGTTAAAAAAAGTGACCCTTTTTTCGGCGCGGCCCCCCAACCAAAAGATACATCAGGGGGTTGCCAGAAGGGGGATGTGCCCCCTTCTGTTTGGGGGGGTTTGAAGGGGGGCGGAGTCCCCCTCATCGCCAAGAAAATTTTGGACTTGTGAGAGGCTGTAAATGACCCCAGATTGATCATAAGGTAACGTGTAACCAACGCTGAAAAGCATTTGACTCTATCTCAATCCATTGAGAAGTTGCAGCACTTTGAAATCAATTTTGATGGAAAAAATCAACGCAAAATAGTGATTTTTGGCAATTTTGAGATGTCCCCTCGTTGCCATGGTAACAGAAAATTTAAGCCTGAGCATGTTGTTGCAAGGACAATGGTCCAGTCAACATTTGTGCCAAGTTTGATTAGTGTTGAAGCAGTTTTTATAGTATTATAGCAATTTGAACTTGTAACGGGAGACTTTTCAATGAAAACAGCCATTTTTCACAAAATGCTCATGAAGCAATGGGTTAATTGCATGACAAATTTATAAAACTTACTTGCCATCAAAAAATTAGATTTGGCAAATTTGATTGTCTATCGATTTTGAGCTTTGTTATTAGTGGATGGGTTTACAATGAGCACATTTTCAATAAGTATTTCAAACATTCATTTAAACAATAGAAATGTCTCATTTTGGATGTTCTTATTAACTGTTGCTTGAAAAAAATGTTGATAATGTACTAAGTGTTGTACAATAAATATTTATGTGATGAAAAATAATATTTTGAATTATTTTAGAACACTTTCCTTTCTGATATATAAATCTATGTAATATCGGGTCATGTATCTCCCACTTTCCAACGACTTCCCTGTATTATTTTGAAACCTAATTATTCATTGTACTACAGACTTCCATTATAAACTAAGTCACTTTAAAGTCCTCATTGCAGACTTAAACACTTGTTTTTACACAACAGATAAATAATGGAAGTCAATACAACTGCGTAATATGCAAGACATTTGAAACATATTAAACTGACTCGATGCCTGTAAAAGTGTCAATGGCGGGTTTACATGTCAAAGTCAACTTAATTCAATATTATATATAGGCCCAAAGAAATTTGGGTTGGTAGATTTAAAAAGAAAATAACAAGGTTAACAATGAAATAATATTTAACAAATTAGTGGTCGTGATCTTAACTTAAATATAGGTATAAATGTACCACGTTCTCTGTCAGATCGGGTTCTCTGACATCGTTTATACGACTCTTTTCTTAACATATGCGCATTTGACAATTGTCTTCTGCTTGTCGACTAAAATAACTAAAAAAATTGAGTTAAGTTTGATTAAGCTGTACTAATGTACTGTTAGTACATTGTGCTGTAAGTACATGGGTACATCTTTCCCGAAGGATCATTAGGAAGCAGTTAAAACAAACTTTACAAACAAGGTAATACAAAAGTCATAAAACTGTATAAAACAAACACACATTTAATACTGATAAATAACGATATATAATAATATAATATATATTTCAAGACTGTAATGTGTAGAAAAGATACAACTGTTATCTTATTTGGCCATAAAATATTGTTCAGTAAAAATGTGGTTTTATACGGTTTTTAAAGGTTTAAATACTAAATAATCCTAACAATAATGTGTTTTGAAACTAAAAACACCGTTTACGTATATTAACATATTATGTAAAAATGTGATCAAAATACAGAAATCGATTTAGGTATTATTGTCTTTGATGTCATTTTTACACTTAGTCTATATATATGTTTGTTTTATTCCAGAAAATAGCTCTTTAACTCGTTTATATGGATACCAGCATCATGAATTCCGATTAACAAGTTTTCATTACATTAGAATGTGTATGTAAAATGCTGGTTCTGAATAATATATAGGGAATACATTGTTCAAATTGTCAATATGTTTCAGTGTGTCATTTGGATCAAATAATGTGAGTGTGGAGTTTATTAAACTTTGAAATATTTGAACACGTGTAACATTCTCATTATATCATGGTAAAAGCAAACCAGTTACTTTTTCTCTTTTTTATTGATTTCCATTAATCCTATTATTTTCTTTATTTTCCTGATTATTTATTTTTTTTTCATATTTTTTGTATTACTTTTTTCAATTGTCATATATCGAACAAAACTTTTAGAAATGAAGATTTAGGCTATTACTGCCCAAAAGGTTATAGTATGTCTTCATAAATTAATGGAACCATCTTTTTCATCTTAGGCCTTTTTTAATAAGTACAGTAATAGTGACTTAGTATATTGTATGTAAGTCAAAATACAACTTTGTTTACATTGTGCAATTTTTATGACCAATTACTGCAAGTAAAGTGCTACATGTACAATATTCAGTTGTTAAACATCCAACATGCTTTAAATCCATCATTCAAACACTATTAAATGCATGTTTACGAGTACCTCCTTAAAAATATCTGCTGTTTTACAATCATTATGCTTATGTCAAGAATCACCACTAAATTTTGTTTGTTTGTTTGTTTCATTTAACGCCTTTTCCCAACCGTATTTCAGTCATATAGGCGGGTAGTTTCCTAACCATCGTTCCTAAAAAGTTACACCAGTACTTGACTACCTTCTATGCGCTAAACTACCAAAGCATCTCCCGGGGATCGAACCCACGCAAGAGAGGTAACTGGATTAGAAGTCATCGACTCTAACCCCTCGACCACGGAGGTTGTTTCATCACTAAATACATATACTAACGTTTAGGAGATAAAATTAAACATATGAGCAAATTAACGTTTGTGAACATAGTTTGGTAAACTATCATTTTTTTCCGTTTTTCATTTTGGTGTCAGTTGCTTCAAGTATAAAACGTGAATGTACACGAACGACAGTGAACGCATCGGAGAAGAGTACATGGAACATGGCATACAAAATAGTCACAAGCCTAGTCGTCTAAGGAAAATAACAACAACCTTTTACTGTAATTAAAATTGTGAACGATGTGTTATGTCATTATGAACGTATCTCAATTCAAAGGAAATAATTAATTGTGCTTTTTGAACATGGTCATTATATCATAATTAATATAAATACATGTATAAATCAAACATTAAACAAATAACTAATGTGATAAAAAAAACCGGAAAAAAAGAAAATGTTGTCCGTGTTAACAATAATTACGTAGTATTCCTCAAAGGAATTTCACTTAATTAAAGGTTAAAAAAGTAAGTTCAACTTAAGGGATCAGTCTATGATATTATTTAGCCGCTGTGTCGCAAATGTTCTGTAATGTCTCACTTTTCACAATCAATATCAACACTCATTATGCCAAAATAATAAATTAATTAAATTGTATCCTAAATGTATCATAATTAAGTCACATTTTATAAAACATTTTCTTCTATGACAGAGGGATATTAATTTGTTTTATGATAACTCGTTTAATGCTTAAAGTTATATGTTTATTGCTAAAAATGTGACATTTTACTTTTTCATCATTCTCACATATCAATTTTATGTGACATAACAACATCACAAAAATGACAGCAAAATATTACAAAATGTATGTTTCAAAGCAGGAAAACTACTTTGATATTTGACTTAAAGAAAAATGGAAACAAATTCAAATTTTTACTTAAATATTGTTGAGTGTTCTAACACAATTAGTCGCTTTTTTCATAAGAATTAAAATGAATTAAAATTTAAGCCCATATGCATCAATATATTAATAGAAAATTTACATTTTACTTTAACAACTAGTACATGTAGTATTAAAATACTTTATATTAGATCCCCCTTGTAATATGTATATTCTCTAATTATGAGAACAACATTAGGGTTTTGGATATCTTTAAACAGGCAACAGACACCTATACAGGTTAATATATAGAATGCTATTATTTGTTTCTCTTAGACAAAGTAGTTGTTGTTCTTTATATCAACGTAAATGCAATAGTTGGTTAAAGCATAATAGGAAACCAACAGTGCTGGAGTGCAGGTATTAGTTACCCGCATTCCATACCGCACTGTCTTCAGGGATAAACACAAAGCATGCTCTTTGATTAGCTATGTTTTTCTATGATAAACTAATTGTGAAGGCATGGGGAAAGGGATAATGATTGAAAAGTCATATTCAGATGTTTGTTTATTGGTTACATTTTTTCTGGGGTATCACATTGTGAGGACAGGAAAAGTGTTTTTATGTCTGCCTATGGTATGTAAGAGAAAGAACATCAAAACACTCGGCAATCCGATAAATACTCGGGTGCTTCATCACTTGTTCAAATCAGATAGCCTCGTGTTTCGATGTTCTTTCTATTACTTATATGATATCATGAAGTTAAAAAATGTCCGGGTAACAGCATTATTTGTTCTTTACCCATGGTTACCGCGAATCCGACCGTAAGAGCTATTTCTAAAGGCAGATTATCTTATTTGTTCAGATTATACAGAAAATTTAAACTTAAATTTTCGCTTTCAAAAAATCTTTATTGATTCATATGCCGCAAACCCCAAACTATCTAATTTGGCGAATTCGCTAGTCAGTCAAGGCAATGTAACGGGTCGTTGTGCGTTTCGTTTCAACCTTTTATTAATAATTTACTTTTCAATAGAAGGCACGTTTTTCACTTCAAATGAATGGCTAATTTGAAGTTCAGCACGGCATTTTGAACATGAAACAATGTCATTATGTACAAAGTACGGCCTTTATGACAATGACAATAATAATGACAATAGATTTTATTCAGCATTAAACATTGTACAAATGTTTATAGCAAGAAATGATGAAAAAAAAAATCAAATACACATCCCATATATACAAATGGTGAGCATTAGTACAAAGGCAATAATAAGTGAAATTCATTTTTTCAGTAAGCATTTAAATATTTCTGGTATACAAAAAAGTGATGAATACAGTAACAGATTGTATGAGACTAATGAACTGTTTTTCTCTTTTAATTGGCTAAGTATGTATTTTGCCAAATTCAATGAAGTGCATATTGAGTAAGCATTGAAGTATTTTTGTACAAGTAAGAAAAATAAAATAATTAAATGCAATAATAAACTGTATATATGTAAGACCATTGAACAATGCCAAAGTCAATGAAATACTTCTTCAATAAGCATTAAATATTTGGTACAATAGCAAACTTTATAAGATTTAGGAAGAATGTTTCTCTTTAAGTTAGCCAAGTATTTATTCTGCCAAACTCAATAAAACACTTCCTCAAACTTGACGAAATACATCTTCTGTAAGCATTACTTTATTTTTGGTTCAATAGTAAACTGTATAGATTATAAATGAATAGTGTTCTGAAACTCAATACATAATATACTTTTTCAATAGGCATTGAAATATACTGATTAAAAAAATGGTTAAATACAATGGCAAACTGTGTAAGACTAGTAAACAGATTTTCTCTTTAAGATAGCGAAATATATATACTCTGCCAAATTCTAATAAACAGTGTTTCTCTTTAAGTAAGCAAAGTACCCATACGAGAAAATTATGAGAAAATTCGGCTATTATGAGATTTTGAGAATTTTGATTGACTCACCAGCTCGGCCATTATAAATCTGCTAATATGACAGTTTTCATCCGCATTACAAGGCCATTATGAAAACACTTAATTATTAACATTATAATATCACCAATGATTAGAATAATAAATGTTTTTTTTTTCCTCTTTTATTTTTCAATCATAATATACAAACATTCAAATCATAGTACATGTACTTGAATACATAAAAAATAATGTCAAATCAATGTTATCAAATTATGACAAGTACTTGTATCTTAAGATCTTTTTATAAAAGATTTTGACAGAAGAAAATGAGTGCTAAGAAAAGCTGATAGTATTATAAAGTGCATAGTAAGTATGAAAGAGAGAAAAGAAAGTGTTTAAAGGAAGGAAAGATAAATGAAGAATGAGAAGAAAAAAAAGAGAGAAAAGATAAAGATTAGTTATGTCCCTATTAAAAGATAGTTGAAAAAAATACATTCATAATGATATTTGACAAAGCTAATACTTAGTAAAAAATATATTTAAAAAAATAAAAAATGGAGAAAATATAAGGAATGGACTAAACGGAGATAAGAAATTGAAGATCGTTTCCTTTTCTATTTGTATATGCATAAATTATATGTCTAAATTGTGTGGTTTCGGGGTCCGTAAAAGTTAAATTTCATTGAAATTTAACCATTTTTCTTCAAAAGTTTGTAGATTGTCTTGTATTAATGATATTTCTTTTTCAATTGTAATCCTGTAAGAGAGAAATGGCATAAATTTTTCAAAAGTGGGTGTATTTTTGCTATATTTCATTTTAAATATGAAGTATTTACACAGAATTATGATAAAATTTACAGTGTTATATTTACCTAATATACCGAAACACACCTGTCTTAATTTTAGAGGTATTTCATAACCTTTAGAGAATAAAAATGTTTGAATTTTGTTCCAAAAAACTTGTGTTAATTGACATTCCCATATTACATGTTCAATAGATTCTCCATAGAACAAAAATCACACAAATTGCTAGATTTAAAAAGATATTTATTTGTTGGGACTAAACGTATTAAAAATTTGTATTGAAAACTACGAAGATTTGTGTCGGTTGTAGACTTAAAAGGTATATTAAATATTTGTTTCCAATCTATTTCATTGCATTAAATATGTTTTCCCATTTTATGGATGCAGTTGGTCTTTCAACAGTTATTGCATTCATTTGAAGTTTATACAACATCTGATTTGGTGACTTTGTTTTTTTTAGTTTTTCTATTATAACATTTTCTTTATTCCTATAGAGAAAACGCATTAAAATGTTTTCTTTAAGGCACTTTGGGGAAGCTGAGATTAATTGATGATATTTTAAATAATCTTGTGTATCAAGACTTAGAATTTGTTTTGCTATTTCAAATCTATAAAAGGCTTTTGTACGAAAATCAATGAGTTGGTCTATATAATTTATACCTTTTTCATGCCATTAATAAATGTTGTTCTATTCAAAATGTTATGCTAAAAGAATTGGAATTATTGTTTCAGTAAATTTCTGAGGTGTCCAAATCAGTTGGAAGTTCATTGTTGCATCGTGCTTCAGGTAAATAATAATGAATTGCATGTATATTCAACTGATACAGGCAGATTATATTAATGTGATCATTTCAGTTTGGTTCCGTGAAATCTTCTTCCCTACTTCGTTTTTTATCAAGGCCAATCAAAGATAGTCTTCATCATTTTAAAACTGTAAGTAATTTTTATCAGGTTTTTTGTCTTTATGTACAAGTTTATAACTTGTAAACTTGTACATGTAGGCACGAACTAAATAAAATCTGTCCGTATCGACAGCCGGTGTTAAATTATTATACTAGAATTTTGTTATATACCAGTTGAGTTCAAAGTTTGATATATGTTGCAATCAATTCTTCATGTCTCTTTTTGAAAATGTTTTAAATATAGATCACTAAAATCTTGATCTGTATTTACAGCTTAAAAGATGCTGCACCGAAAAACTTAAACACATACTGGTAACGTTTTTATTATCATTTTGTTTAAAAAGTAAAACCGTAGTTGTAGTACTACTACAATAGTTTAGTTTATTGTTCAAATGAGTTTTCCTTGTTTCCAGGTTTTTTCAGCATCTGATAATCGCATCAAAATACCGACCTGTCGTTACTGCAAGAAGATTAGGAACAATATTGACAAAATAAATACAAAACAATTAAAAACATAATAGTCAAGAAATGCTTACAACAAAACATATGGAGGAAACATCAATCAAAATCGTGAAGAAGCGCCTTTCTTAACTCAAGTTTTAAATCATGATTAGGTACCTGTTTAGTGTAATAAAATTTAATCATATTTATGTTTTTATTAGAGATTATTATTTTATCCAATATGTTAACATACAAACATATATTACATTAAGCAGGTGGCTGTCGCTCAGTCTGTTCAAAGCCCCCATTTTGCAAGCACTCTTTGGTGCAATAAAACACACACGAGCGTTATGATTTATGCCAATAATTCAAAACACACTACTTATACTTGTACTTTTGTTCCATTAAGTTAAAAATATTCAAATTTCTTAATAAAGTCTTTTTCAGATCTCACATTTTTGCATAGGCAATACTAAGATTCTGACAGTGAAGACTTTTTTAAATTCTTCTTCTTAGCAAATATGAAGTATTTTAACAGACTAAGTCTAACAAGTTATTCATATTATTCTAAAGATATCATGATAATGAATTAATAAGATAAACGAATTTTGTAGATCGCCTAAGTATTTCTTTGACAATTAATGTAGGGTAAATGCGGACTAGCATATCAATCACATATCATAGGGACTTATAAGTGAATTCAATTATTTGAATGTAAGGGTCATCATGCAAGGAAGGATAATAACTCTGATCATTATAAATCTATTGATGTTCTATAAACAATTTTTAAAAATAAGCGTTTTAAGATTATATATTTAAACGTATCTCAACCATGTTATACTAGTAATCAAAGTTTAAATGTTCGATACAATTTTTACATAATATATCATTTATTTAACCATAGCATACATGTAATGATTGAGGACATTTTAAGTACAATTTCCATAATTGAAGGATACTCGATTCATGTTCGTATAGCACTTGACAGTTGAAGATCTTAACCAAAATAATGGTAATTCATAATGATTAAAATGATCGGAGGAGAAAAACGTCTTTAGACCGTTATTGTGTATTTTTATCTATGACTATGAATTGTGATAATAAAGCAAAGTAATTCAAGTATTTAGAGATGTCCTTTTTGTAACGACCAAAAGTTTTTACATATTTCTTTAGCTTAATCATATTAAAGATATCAAATCTTTACTAATGAAATTATTCTTCGCATATACAGTTATTTTGTCTAGATGTACTAATATATATAATTCTCACAAGACCCGCATTTTTCCCTATTGAACATAGAAGAACCGAAAGTGTGTGTTATTCTGCAATAAAATCACTGTTTAGACATGTGACGTTATCATTATATACATGTGACGTAGCCACTAAAAAGCGATGCGCTGAAATAAGTACGACGCAATTTAGCTTAATATCAGGTATAACAGCATTTATTTGTTAATGTCGTGTAAGAATCGAAAATATATATCCAAATCGGTGATTTTATCGCTTGATAAAATCACTGTTTGTCGTTCGGATGCGCCCTCGTGATAATGTTTCTCGCATCCGAACTCCAAACAGTAAATTTATTGACCTTGAGATATATTTTTCCTTAAATAAAGCAACTATTCCGTTTTAGCAACGTCATTGTTTATGGTGATTTGTGATTCTAGAAATATAATTAATTGTTTCCTGTCACCTTATGACTTGTTACAAGTAATGGTTGCATAGAAAATTATTACAGTAAACTTCACATATAGCGAACACGGTTACAGCGAACTTCCGGTTATAAGGAACAATTTTGCCCTTCTTTATTTAATATTAAAGTATACGGTTATAGTGAACACGGTTATAAGGAATTATCGCTTATAAGGAACTCATTACTTAGTCCCAATTTAGTTAAAAGTACCGAGAATAACTCTTTTATAACGAACTCCAAAATATCGGCTATCCGTAAATATTCAACTTTCGTTTTCATTGACAGGGGTTAAAACTCGGTCGAATGTACATGTACTTCAATATATTTATGAAAATGAATTTGTATAGCAGTCCGTAATAGTTTTCTATTTAGGACATTTATAGCACGAGTTCTTATACCAAGGTAAAATGGTTATTCCTTTTATTCTATTATATCTTTTCTTAATAATTTTGCTTAGGATCATTTATAATCGGTTTTCAACATAATCACGCATGTTTGCAAGCATAATCCATTGAAAACTACAAAGTACGCTTGATTGAAATGAAAAGAAATCTATATCTTTCATTAGTAAAAGTCACCCTTAAAATAAAAAAATCTTCAATATAAAAGGAAGAAAACATCGAAAATCTTGTTTACTCTTAATCATGGAAAGAAAACGAAAAGCACTGAGTTTAGAAACAAAATATGATATTTTATGAGAAATTGAGAAAGGCAGTAAAACTAAAACTGAAATAGCAAAGGATTTTCAAATTCCAAAAAGTACGCTCTCGGGTATTGTGTCTAAAAAGAAATAAATGACTATTTTTTTCTTAATCAAATGCTCTTCAAAATGGCAGACGATGGTAAACAATCAGTTCGTTATATGTAAATCTGTTCGCTATACAAACTCCTGATACAAGGAACTAATTTGCTATATGCTTACAAGGAACTCCGGATATAAGGAACATATTTTGAATGTCCAAATGAGTTCGTTATAAGCGGAGTTTACTGTATATCATTTTTATTAAATATTCTTCTAAAAAAAGAAACACAAAAAATTTCCGATGGTTTAATAATTTGTCTGCTGAAAGATCTTTCATGTCTAAGTTTCTTTAAAGCATATGCAAAATTATGAGGATGAATAAACAAATTTAATCCTTTTACATGCGGTGCATCATACACTATAATTGAATTACCAGAGACATAAGAAAGTCGTGATCAGGTGTGTTAAAAGAAGTATTGTTTGTTATATTGAAGTAGAAAAAACAAGTTGATAACTGGGCTTTTTTTTATGGCATTCTTTGTCATATTTCTGTCCAGTAAATTTTTCAATATCTATTCATGGCAATATTTTCTTTCTGGTACATTTCGAATAAAGGCATTTACTTTATTTATTTCAGTATATTTGTCAAATAGATATGTCACGGCTCAGAACTGTTCACTATTTAGGGGAGAAGATATGTAAGCGGCCGGATAGCTCAGTCGGTAGAGCCGCGGAACGGTATTCCGAGGGTCTCGGGTTCGAGTCCCGGTCAGGCTGCACATTTTTTACACCCTGTGACATTTGGCGCCCAACGTGGGGCCGTGATTGCGTCTAGCTCAGAGTTCAATTAGCTCTGTAGCTTTGTGAAATTCGAGGACGAATTTCAATATTGTGCTGAAGTATGTCACGGTTCAGAACTGTTCACTATTTAGGGGAGAAGATGTGTAAGCGGCCGGATAAATCAGTCGGTAGAGCCGCGGAACGGTATTCCGAGGGTCCCGGGTTCGAGTCCCGGTCAGGCTGCACATTTTTCACACACTGTGACAGATAGATATCTTGCTCCACATAAATTTTGAAATGGATTCTTTCTTTAATAATAAGATAAGGTAAAATTATACTGAACTTGAATTCCGTTTGTTATTTGAAACAAAAAAGAAAAAAGTACAGTCTGCTAAAGTAGAGTTTATGTTTATTGTTTCAACATTTTTATGATTTTAACATTTGGTTAACTCATCAACATACCTATCTTAAATGTAAGAAACAATGTTGACAAAATAAATACAAAACAATCAAAAACATGATACTTAAGAATTGCTTACAACAAAACACGGGAGGAAAACGTCAATCATAATGGGAAGAACCTTTCAAGGCATAACTTTTCAAACATGATTGGCAATCTGATTAGTTGAAGAAGAAAAAACCCATTTCATTCATGTTACGCTTTGTCTGCCGAGATGGCAAATTTGGTCTTATTTTAGTTCTCCCACTTCTCACTCTTTAAAAAATTGTCTTTCTTAACTTACATGTCCTTATACACCGGCATGATTTTTGTAATAATTATTTGTTCCATGCCTTTGTCATATATTTGCCGTATGTAGATAAACAGTTGGAAGAAAATGGACGTATTATACTGGATTCCTACCATCTACCGGGAGAAAAAAAATCAAACAGTTTCATTGTATCTGACAAACAATACATAAACGGAAAGAAAATTTACAGGATGTAGCTCGATACTCCTTCCGTTTCGATTCAAATTGACTGATTTAAATACAGCAATAGGTAGAGTCCAAACTCAGAATTTGCGTATGGCAAGTCACTGAAACAAATCCTTTGTTGTTGTTGTTTTGTAGGGGGTTCAACAAAAAAATTTTATATAAAACGAAAAAGTTCTGATATTTTCATATCTTTTCTGTAAATTATCCAAGTTGTGGTAATTTAACAATTGTTCACAAATTTATAACAGTATGACAATATCAAGTATACAATAAAACAGGCGATATTTTGTTGTCTGAGCAGTTTAAAAATAAATAATTGTAATAGAATCATTCTTATTATAACAAAACATATATTTCATTTTGTTTACCTTTCGTGAACTTTGTTGACAAATTGATTAAAATTCATGAATCCAGTAAATAACATATTTTAAAATCTTTGACCATTTAGAACAGGACATGAGTTAATTAATCATACTAACAAAAAAGTTGTTTTCAATTTCAGGATTTCAATTTCAGGGACAATAAATTCAGAAAAACGGTCTTAAACTGCAATATTTTCCGAAAGATATACTTAATATTAAGAATTACCAATCATTAGTTTGTCTCGGAAGATCTTCATCTGTCAAGTTTGATAAGGACACACATCTGGTAAAGACTTGAATTATGAAGGATTGGTTCTACATAATGCCCTCAATCATAATTTTGCAAATTTGAATATAAGCAACATATCAATCTACATACAGGATAATTTAGCTTTTTGAAAGTTTATGCCAGTAAAAAGTAATTTGAAGCTCGTAAGAATATAATTTATCTCCATCTGATGCTAAAAGTTTGACAGAAAATAATCTCCATTTGTTTTTAATTGTTTTTGTGAGTTTTTTTTATGTATGAGTGTAGATTATGACATCTTTTTTTTAAATTTAATAGTATTAGTATTATGCTAGAAAAGTGGACGCTTCCTTGAAACGATGTTGGAATAATAAGTGATACCAATTTCAACTTATTATTCAAAATTTTCTAAAGGCTATTTTTATGACATTTATGGTACTATGCCAGAGATCTTTACATAATAATAAATAAATCAATAATTATAGAAAAACCAAATTGTGTGCTTTTGTCCTTGACTGTACTTTCGAATACAAAATTAGAGTAAATTAAAAGTCGATATGCGATTAATATGCTAGTCTGTATTCCCTCTACGATTTCTCACAGAAATATCACGCCGATCTACCAAATTCGTTTATATCATTAGTTAATATAATATTTTACTAATTTGTTAAAATAAGTATGCTATCCATGAACAAATCTTGAGATAAAAAAAAATTATTGCTAGTGCTACAATGTTTTGTATATTAATATAATGTTTTACAAACGCATAATATATTTAATATTTTGTATCATTTCACTACTTATCCTGCAACTGAATATCTCGAAAACGAAAATAACGTGGACAATACATAAACCTCGAATATAACTTTTCGAGTATAAAACAAACATATTCATGCACGTGTTACTTTCCTGGATGAGTGTGTTTGGAAATTGGTTTCTTAATTCTGAAATAATCTAAGAGTTATGATTAAAGTTATCAAAGAAATAACAACTCAATTCTTGTACATCCGGCATGTCCTAAAATAAGATAGAGAAAGAAACAGATTCCCTAAAGAGCTTCAAAAATTAAAAATGGCTAATTTATTCATGAACATTAAAAAGTGTTTAGAACTTTGCGTCAAGTCATAAGATTCACAGACTGAAAGTCTGACCTCAAATTCATACTGATGTTATTTTAAAGTTAATACGTGTCTATTTCTCTTAGGCCCTGTTCGGGAACATGATTTGTGGTATAAGAACACTTCTTTACACCTTAATCATTCAGGTCGTCAATTGTCTGGTATGGTTTCCGCGGACACATGATAAAAACATGGCAAAATGTCAGCGCAGAAATCATTCCTAGTATATAAACGATATTATATTATATTATCTTCGGCGAATGTAGTATGAATGATAGCTATCAACTTCACAATTATTTCTTGTGGTGTTTTTTCAGTGAGCAAATACTTTATCATGTTGCCTTAAATCAATGCTTTATCATGTAAATCGCCAACATATTCTCTTCTCTCATGTCAGCTGAGACATGTTTTAATGTTAATGTGATCACCTTACGTATATAATCGAGGAAACAATCCGCTTCTCTTGCATTTATTTATCTCATTCAATTTTTAACTGACATAGCATTCTTTCGTTCTTTTTATTCAAATTAAGTCAATAACTAAAAAAGATAAATTATATATATTGTCGTCTATTATGAGTAAAACAATAAAAAAACTATATTTTTAAAGACTCATAAACAGACAAAGACGAAGTCTTTAAAGAAAAAAAATCTGTAAAAGAAAATTAACAGTGACAGATTATGTTTGATATAGCTTGTTCTTATAAAGCAGTGATTAACGCTGATTATCCATAGCCCTTGTCCTTTAATACTAGCTTAAATAAAAAACGAAAATAGATCATAAGCCTTCAACCTACATCAATTTGTTACAGTGTTCTTGCAAACTTTTCACGATATTATTCACATTCTTAGTTACACGTTAAGGCTATAGACCCACAACAAAGTCCAACCAAAATGTTTTCTCTTACGAAAAACACAGACTGTACTTATAGCAAATCGAACATTAGGATTTTGGTCAACAAACGGATGGTCAGCTGCGCTGGCCATAATGAAGAAGTTTGTTTGTTGTTGTTTTTTGGGGTTTTTGTTTGTTTTGTTTTTTTAATAAAATTTATCAAGTGTATTTATAGAAATCGCATACTTTTTTAAAAATATAACTATACAAAGTAAGAACCATTACACAGAGTGACGCAATTTTATTTTTCTTCAGACATATATTATTTTTTATTTAGATGCTCTTAGACAAATACATAATATTTTCAAATGCTTGAATGTGCAGGTATTTTCTTGGCTGATGAAGTTTCAGGTACAACAATAGAACATTAATCAATATGTATTTTGGCATGCTTTCAAGTAACAATAAATACAACAATTTCGGTTATTAATTGTTCTGCTAAATGTTTAGCGTCAGGTGAGGTGCTCATTTATTTTGAATAATTACTTGAGGCGGCGTTTCATGTATGAACAAAGTGTTAGTGATATTAATTGTGTATATGTCTTAGAAAAAAATTGGTAATTTAAGTCACATCGACACTTTGTACAGGTCATATCGACGTTTTGATTTCTGTGGTGGAGAAAAACCTGAGATGCACCTACCTGCATTATTTTTTACAACCGGCATGTCAGTAGAACCACTGAGATTCCGTGCTGGGTACATGTAGCTTCCTCCTATGAAACGTTTTTAGCCACTTTCCTTCGTTGTAAGAGGTCAAAAATGCAAATTAAATATACATAATTATAGAACCGCAACAATATAATGTTAATTTTCCAATAAGTTAAAATATTTATTTCTTACTTAACTTTGAGAGATTTTTACAGGGTTATTTACGCATTCATTTATATATTTAAGGGTTTTCCATACCATGTGAAATTTAAAATGGCGAGAAATACATTATAAAAATTATGTTCCGGAAACTCTAGTTGCAGTAAGTTATTAGATTGCTAACAAAACTGTTTAAATCATTCATTTTAACAACTTTTCAAGTGAATAACTAGTTTCGAGGTAGCTAGGTTTATTACAAAGACTTCATTGTTTTATAATTTACTATTGAGTAAAATATAATTAAGCTCAGAAGATAATTGTTATTGCATATTCGGGCATGTTCTTGCTCGTATGCATGCGTTAGTATAAGCAGAAACCAAACTGGAAACCTTTAAATGTCGCCAAAAACGGCAAAATTTAAAATAGATATAATGAATTGATGAATCAAAGAACGACCCTTCTACACATTGTATTTTTCCATTTATAAGTATTATAAAATATTTAAAGCCTTGGTTACGGCGGATATATGATCAACGAGTAATCGAGAAATCGTTCATTAATCATGATATGATAACGGCGTTCTTATTAGATTTTCTCGCATTTAACGGGGGTGTCATGTACAGAAACATGCTTACGGACACGCTCCTTAAAGACAACTAAACGAATTACTTCCTCATAGGGAAAGGCATAATTGATATGAATTACAGATTATTTCTTTGTCTCACAAGACAGTCAGCTGACAAGATTTATTAAAGACACGCATTTTGTATGTCCTTATAGGATGTTAATAAAGATCGTTTTTTTTTGTTGTTGTTTTCTGTAGTTTATTTATTTTGTGTTTTTGTTTTGTTGTTGTTGTTTGGGTTTTTTTTCTTTCTTTTTCTTTTTTTTATTCACCTGTATCTTATCTTATTATATACGTACCTGAATATGTGCAGATAGTTGTATTGAAGCTTAATTGAAGCTTAATTTGAAATACAGCTTAAATCAGTTTTTTTGTTTCTTTTTTCAAGCAGAATATCAAAAAGATGGACCCTTGTTATTCAATCTAAATTCATTTCTACTTTATGTTTTACTTTTGTCAAATTTAGATGTTTAACTATATCACAGATGATGAAATTGATGGAAATGTACCCTAGTAAATAATTATATCAAAATTACAACATTTAGTTAAACGTAGTACTTCTTGGACAGATGAACATTCATTTGTTATTTGGTTAATATTTAGTTACGCTTCATTGATATAAATGTTTACCTATTGTTTCAAAATGATTTACTGCTTTTCAATATGATAAATAAGATCATCGAGGAAAGGCGGCGTTCAATGAACGCAACCCCACACGACCCAGTAACAAGAACCAGTGGCAAGATTAGTCAACGATGACTGGACACGGCGTGGACACTAACACCGAACGCCTAACAATCATTTGAGGATGGAAAAACAACAACATTGATTGCATGTACGGGGAAACTTTTTACAGCCACCACACAACAAGACACGACACAAACAACACGGAAATTAGAAAATTTCTAACTTGCTTGAATGTCTTTAAAAAGTATTTTATACCACTTTCATCGGTTTGAGATTCAGTATTTCTTTAATTAAATTTCTTCATGTAGGTAATAATTTATTCTGACACATTAGGCAACATGAAATAAAACACATGATGGTTTTGCTCTTAGGGTGACGTCAAAGTCAAGTACTATGTTCGTATTGATTTACTCAGTTCTAAATGCATGTAAATTTAATAAGATATTGTTCTGGATAGAAAGGTATCAGGAATTGATTTTTTATTTAATATATTTCTAATATTGGCTACAAATAATGTATCAATATAGACAAGTGTTGACCAGGTTCCAATACAATGGGGTTAAATACCATAACATTCAATAAATCGTTTACAAACAAGAAAAGACTTGTAAATGTAAACAAATATTTGAACGTAACACAAAAACACCTTTCTTGTTCAAAGTTGCCAATACTTCAATTACAATTGAATAATGGAAAAAACACTAGTAAAGCGCCTGGTCAGACTGTAAGGATGTGAAGATGGCCTAGCTCTATACTTTTTGCTATGGAAAATCATTTTCGGTTCATGCAGGACAACGTCCATTTGAATTTGATCCTTATACATCTTTGTGTGAGCTTCAGTTATTTGAAGTTTATAGCAACGCATTTCGGGATGTTTGGCAGGAAAAGGGCAAATCGATATCACTTATCAAAGGACAACCAACTTGTAGCGCCCTTCCACAGTTTGATCATTCATTTTTATTCATATCTTAACTTTCCATTGTGAGGTATTTTAATGCATAAGTGGATATCGTGATTGGATGAATTAATAAAAGTCAATTACGTCTACGCTTCGTCGTTTAAATTCATTATAAAACTGGAAATCATGTTGTGTTTATAGTTTATAAGATTTATCATTATTTAAAATGTATAGATTCTAGCAATCTGGTCTTATAATTTGTAATAATGTTCATGTCCAAAGTACTACACCATGTCTTTTAATGACACTTCCCTATAATTTGATTCAAGTAGAACATTGATTGACAAGTCATTGTGAAATCTTCAACCATTCTTTTATAATGAACAGATACATTTCGACATCAAAACAAAACTAATTTGAACCTAATTGTTAATATCTTGCAATTACATTTTATTCAATTCAATGAGATAAAGCTGGTAAGGAAGTCTTTAATTTCTTAATTATAGAATTAATAATCAAACTACGTGTACAAACTGTCAGTATACTTTGTCTTGTAAAGCTTAGTTAACTTAAAGTGACATTTTATTCAATGATGATGAAGATTACTTTACCACTAAGTAGGATTTACTTTAATGTGTTTATTTACCGTGACCGAGTTACTTTGATGTTCCACCAAAATAACACCAGCGTTTGTGCAAGAATAAATCAGAGTATTTGATAAAAACATACAATGTAATTGAAATTTTGCCTTTTTCATGCTTTTAATGATCAAGCGTTACATTTTTATAAACCTTTAATATCTATGTTTGTTATTATTAAAATGTATTTTTTTTTTCATTTTGTCACACAAATATTATATTTTATAACCGTCAGACGGTTTAAAACGAGAAAAATCATACATACAAAAACGCTTGCCATTATTGACTCTACGGGCTGCATAAGTCAGTTTCGTCTGCTTTGGTTAATGAAAACTATTTTAATGTCAAAGTTCAAACTCATTTACTTATTCATTAGGTCATGTTTTATAATCGTGATATAATCGTCAAATCAAAAATCGAAAATGTAAATGATCATCCTTATCATGTTATAACTAGTCTTTTTTTTACTTCGAATGCATCTATTGTCTGTCTTCTCATTTAAGCTATATTATATCATCAAAGATGAGCGTGCTTAAGAAATTATCTTTATATATGTAGCTGGATATTTTACATTAAAGCGAACAAAATATTTTCATAAAGACTCTAGACTATTTCGCTAACAAATCCCATGTGGGCACATATTTGATTTATTTTAGTACATGATAATGAACAGTCTAGCTTGCAATGATAATACTCTTTGGGTTTTACAGTGTTCATGCAATCGTATCTTAGTATTTACAACATAAACTTACTAATATATACTAAGAGTTATACACAGATATTAACATCAAGACAGAAAAGGGCTTTGAAATAGTTTATAAACATGAATTAAATGTATTTTTGAAGATTCATCTAAAGATTGATTATTTGATTTAATTTGTTACTTTAAACGTCATATTTCATTACCAAGCTAAAATGATCAATATGCACATTGTTATCTGCTAATTCCCTTATAGCAATGTGTTTCAAGCAGTAATCCGCTTATGTATCAAACATTCGCATTCAAATAAGGCAAACATTTATATGCCATCAACAGTTTATTTCGTAACAAAAGAGAAATCAGTACTCAATCTTTTTTCGACAATTTTTCATTCAAACTTTGTATATGAATTTGCAGAAATTAAGCATAAACGCTTTGTAATTACGTTCTATGTGTTTTTTCACCCATTCAGAATCAAGATAAGTAATTATTTGTTATACATTTCTCCTCTAAAATATACTTAGATTTTGCTATTTTCTATGTTATAACCTTAAAAATATTTAAAACTGTTCGTATCTACTCTTAATCTATAGCTAATGTCAAGCTTTACAATCTTTTAAGTAAAAATTTCTCGTAATATATTCAGTCGTGTCATACTGGTTGCAACATTTTGGCATATTTTAAAAATTTATAGTTGTAAAGATTCTTCATTTTGACTAGTTACTGCGATCAAACATAATTTTTTTTTAATTTCTCTCTATCTCAGTGTTCATTGAATTTTCTAGATATTGTTTTTTTTGTTTTGTGTGTGTGTGTGTGTGTGTTTTTTTGTTTTTGTTTTTGTTCTTCTCCTTACTTTGAGTAATTTTAAAATGATTAGTTTGTACAAAAATGAAGATTTCTGTTGTTGTTGTTGCTGCTGTTGTTAAGGCATGATAGATAGTCTAGTACGTTATTACAAATTCTTACCTGTAGGTATAACATATACTTAATTAATACTTGCTATGTATTACAGTTACTACAAGAATACTTAAATACTAGGTATAATTACAGAAAGCACATAAATACTTGCTAGGTATAATAGTTACTGCAGAAATACTTGCTAGATATACAAATAATTCCGAAAATACTGGTATTACAGACACTTAGGTAAATGGTGTAAAATGTATTTAACTAAACATAACCAATAATAATGCAATATATTCTATGCCAAACTCTAGATAAACTCTTTGCTTGATTAATGATTTGTTTGTATTAAATATCATACCATTTGAATTTATCCAAAATGGTACAAGATTTAAAAATAGAAAATTAAAGTTTTACATAATTATTTGGAATGCTTTAGAAACAATTACTTTTCAATATTTCAAATTTTTATCAATAAGAACAGGACATGTAAATAAATCGTTCTTACAAAATATGTTGTTTTCTATTTCAGTAACAAACATATTTTTAGAAAACGGTTAAATGTTGTATTTTCACCACCAAAATATATACTTATTATGAATTACCAATCGTTAGTTTGTCTCAAAAGATCTTCATCTGTCAAGTTTGATAATAATGCGTATCTGGTATAGACTTGAATTATGAAGGATTGTTCTATATAATGCCCTTAATCATAATTTTGCAAAACGAATGTAAGCAACATATATATATCTACATATAAGATCAGTTTGCTTTTTGACAGTTTATGCCAATATAAATTAGTTTGAAGCTAGTAAGAATATAACTTATATCCATCTAACGCTAAAAATTTGACAGAACATAATCTCTTATTTACAAGACTATTTGTTTTTAATTGATTTTTTTAGTTTTATTTATTGTTTTGTTTTTTTTGTATGAGTGTAGATTATGACATGTTTTTAGAGTTTTACTTTAATTTATAAGTATTATTATAGAAAAGCAGACGCTTCCTTCAAACGATGATAGAATCATATATTGATGATACCAATTTCAACTTATTATTTAGAATAGGCTATTTTTTTGACATTTATGGTACCATGACAAAGATATGGAAACGAAAACCTGTATAGAATATTAAATAAATCAATAGTTATAGAAAAAACAAATTGTGTGCTTTTATCCTTGAATGTCCTTGCGAAGCCTTAAAAGTTCCTATGATATGTGATTGATATGCTAGTCCGTATTTTCTCTATAAATTCCCAAGGAAATATCACACTGATCTACCAAATTCGTTTATCTCATTTTTTGTAATAATATTTGACTAATTTGTTAAAAAAAGTATGCTATCCATGAACGAATCGTGAGATAACAAAATTTATTGCTAGCACTACAATGTTTTTTATATTAATATAATGTTTTACAAACGCATAATATAATATTTTGTAGCATTTCACTAATTATTATGCAAATGAATATCTCGACAAACGACATAAGCTTCGAATATCACTTTTTCAAGTATAAATTTTTAAAAACAAACACAATCATACACGTGTTAATGTCCTGGATGGTTGTATTTGGAAACTGATTCCTTTATTCTGAAATAATCTTAGAGTCATTATCAAATAATCAAAGAAATAACAAATTAATTCTTGTACATCCGGCATGTCCTAAAATAAAATAGAGAAAGAAACCGATTCCCTAAAGAGCTTCAAAAACTTAAAATGGCTCATTTCTTATGATCATAAAACGTGTTTAGAAGTTTTCATCAAGACACAAGTTTTACAGACTGCAAGTCTGACCTCGAATTTATAGTGATGTTATTTTATAGTTAATACACATCAAGTTCTCGTTGTGCATATCAATCTTCTGGGTGTTAAGAAAAAGAAGATCCCTTGAGTGAAATAAATAAAAAAGGCAAAGAAACAAAAATGTCACTTTTAATACCACAATTTCTTTACGTTATGTTTTTTTCTAAGAAGATCCAAATTTCATATAAATAAAAATATACATACATATTAAACTTGAGCAATGCAGGTTATTTGTCGATATTTCTCAAAAGATTTCAAATTTTACGTGTTAAAAAAGAGGACTCAGATGAGTTTTTTTTAAAACTGCTTTTATAGCATTTTTGCAATTAGTATAATTCACAAGAAAAGCATCTAGCATGTTCTTAATGTACTTTTTTACCAATTTACCAAACACATAATTGCCATTTCTAAAGAAGAAAATATGTATTCATTTATGACAAATAATGTACTCTTAAGAGATGAAAACGTGTTATAATTATTCATTTACGTAATCTGTTTCGGCCTTGAATTAGATAATAACGACAAAACAAACGATAAAAAATATTTGAAAACCTATAAACTAGTAAAAATTATCATTTAAATTGAAATTTATTGCTTTTTAAGTATTTCATGTCTATTTCAGATATCTTTATTGTTTTGAACTTGAACTCTTTCATGATCATTTCTGCTTAATGTTCTAGAGCTTTAACAATAAAAAAATACGAAATACAGCATAGCATTGCTTGTGCTCACGCTTATAGGAAGAACTTATGAAATATTTGTTGGAAGTCTCTTTTGTCTTCTTGATTTTTGTATTTATTTGCAAGCATGAAAAATAGATGTTTTAAAACATTTACATGTGGTGTTCATAAAGATGATTTATTGAGAACTATTTAGAGGCAACAGAAATAAATCGGACTATATTTAGAATAAATTCATAGATCGGTCAACATTAATATAAAAAAGCTTATCAAATGACAGAGATGTTATTCAATAGAATTTACACAAAGCATAATGTGATTGTCATTAAGAATGTTAAGCATTCTGACTCATAAATAATGTTTAATTGGTTGTTTTCGATGTGTCTTTTGCCAGTTCCTTGTAATGTTGTTGATGTAATGTCGAATGTTATTTTTCACTTAATTTATCAATTATACCTTATGAAATATTATTTTCGTAATCATTCAAATCTTTTAGATAATTTTCAGATTGCTTTTCTCAATTATATTTCCTCTTGTAGTACAATTATATTCCCTGTAGTAGTAAATCACAACTTATCAATGGTAAAATGAGATAATTTGTCGAACCGAATGCATATTCATTTGATTTTATATTTTAATGAATGTTAACTAATTTGATTTATTTGTATCCATTTTTAATTACGTTTCCACTATGTGTTCTGAAAAATGACATGATACATATTGTGCTAAATGATTTATCAAATTGAAGTCAGATACCAATAAAACGTTTGCGTAAAGATTTAATAAAACTGAACAATTATCAAAGTGTGTTGACTTTTTATGCGTTTATAATGTACACCAAACCATGTTAACCACTTTATAAAATATATAATACGGTTTTTTTCTATGAGACTGTCGAATGCTACTTCACAAATGGAGATGCTCGATTGGTAAATGTCTGACTCTTATTTTCAGGATCTTGTGGTAGGCCCTGTTCTGGAACATGATGTGTGATATAGAACACTTCTTTCCACCCAAACCATTCAGGTCGTCAATTTTCTGGTATGGTTACCGCGGACACATGATAAAAACATGGCAAATTCTCAGCGAGAAATCATTCCTAGTATATAAACGCTATTATCTTCGGCGAATGTAGTATGAATGATAGCTATCAATTTCACAATTATTTCTGGTGGTATTTTTTCAGTGTGCAAGTATTTTATAATGTTGCTTTAAATCAATGCTTTTCCATGTATATCATCAGCATATTCTTTTATCGCATGTCAGCTGAGACATGTTTAAATGTTAATGTGATTACCTTACGTATATTATCGAGGAAACGATCCGCATTACATGCATTTATTTCTCTCATTTAAAATATTTTAACTGACATAACTTTCTATTTTCTTGCCATTCAAATATAATCAATATTAATTAGCTAACTTTATGGCTATGGTCTTCTTTTATGAGTAAAACTATTGAAAAATTGCAATTTTAAGGCTCTTAAACAGATGCAAAAGAGATATTTAAAGAAATAAAACAAAATATTAAATTTTACAGATTCGGTTTGACATAGCTTGATAATATACAGCAATGACTCCAACGCCCATCAACTAACAACGTTTTTGCAGACTTTTCACGAAATTATTCATAATCCTAAAGTCACACGTTAAGGCAACCTACAACAAAAGTCGACCAAAATGTTTTTTCTCTTGCAAAGAAATGCAGACTGTACTTATAACAAAGTAGTTATATTCGAACATTAGGATATCGGACAACAAACCGAATGGTCAACGAATGGTCAGCTGCACTTGCCATAATGAAGGATTACTTGTTTTCGGCTTTTTATTGTTTTGTTGTGGTTCTTATTCTTTTCTTTCTTTCTTTGGGGGGGGGGGGGGTCTGTATAATTCATCCAGTGAATAGAAATAGATAGAAATCGCATTATATTTTAAACAGATAAGTTAACTAAGTAAGAACCATTACCCACAAAATTAAGTTTAAAATCAAAATTGGTGTAAAATTATTTGTTTTCAAACATATATATTTATTATAGATGTTCTAACAATAAAACATATTAATTTCAAACGCTTCAATGTGCAGTTATTTTCTTGGCAGATGAGGTTTCAAGTAATGTACACCAATAGTTCATTTATCATTATGTATTTTGGCATCCTTTCAAGTAACAATAATACAACAATTTCGGTAATTAATTGCTCTGCTAAATATTTAGCGTCAGGTGAGATGCTCATTTATTTTAAATAATTACTTGAGGCGTCTCATGTATGAATAAACAAAGTGTTAGTGATATTAATTGTGTATATGCCTTAGAAAAAGTTGGTATCTTTTAAGTCACACCGAAACTTTGTACAGGTCATATCGATGTTTTGATTTCTGTGGTGGACAAAAACTTGAGGTGAACCTCCCTGCATTATTTTATACAACTGGCATGTGAGTAGAACCACTGAGTTTCCGTGAGCTTGCTGGGTACATGAGGCTTCCTCCTATGAAAAGTTTTAGCCACTTTCCTTCGTTGTAAGAGGTCAAAAAAAGCATCAAATACACAAAAGTCATATAGAAACGCAACAAAATAATGTAAAGTTTTCAATAAGTAATAATATTTATTTCTTACATAACTGTAAGTGATTAATTACAGGGTTATTTCTGCATTATTTTATATATTATTATTAAGTGTTTTCCATACCATGTAAAACGGCCTACAAATTTTTCTTCTTAAAAACATTAAAAAAATAATAAGTTGCTTTACGTTGTTAACTACAAATGTTTTAACCCATTAATAATATATTCTCTGAAAATTTATTTGGCAGGAAACACATTATAAAAATGATGTTTCGGAAACCCTAGTTGCAGTTAGTTATTAGATTGCTAACAAAAACTGTTTAAATCATTCATTTTAACAACTTTTCAAGTGAATAACGAGTTACGAGGTAGTCAGGTCTATCACAAAGACTTCAGATTCATCATACAATTGAATTTTATTATAATTTACTATTGAGTAAAATATAATTCTGCTAAGAAGATAATTGTTATTGCATATGCAGGCGAGTGCTTGCTCGTATGCATGCGTTTGTTTGTATAATCAATGATTTTTAGAAATTAAACTGGAAACCTTTAAATGAAAAAAAATGATAAATGAAGTACCCTTATACATATTGTATTTTTTATACATCATAAGTATTATAAGTCTATTTAAACTTTCAAATTACAGCGGATACACGATCTTCGAGTTTTTGAGTATTCATTCATAAATCATACTATGATAACGGCGTTCTTATTAGATTTTTCTCGCATTTAACGGGGGTGTCATGTACAGAAAAATGCTTACGGACACGCTCCTTAAAGACACTAAACGAATTACTTCCTCATAGGGAATGAATTACAGATTATTTCTTTGTCTCACAGACAGGACAGTCGGCTGACAAGATTAATTAAAGACACGCGTTTTGTATGTCCTTATAATATAATTATTTATAATGCTCCCCTACCACAGTGGTGTAATATGAAGCAAGATTAGAAGTAAACAACATTTCGTACCGTTATTTGATTTTATATATACTTTTTCTATTCAATATACTACTGACTTACTGTTTCATTTTCTGCATTCTGCAACAGTCTACAAATTGTCCTTTTCTACAACCTCGACAACAATCCAAAAAGCCCGACACGTGGTCCTATTCAATATCATTGTTGAAAAAATGACAAATTATCCTTTTAAAGCAGCTGACCTCCAGAAGATAGCAGAAAAACTGCCGTCTTGCTAATATTTCAAATCCCCCCTCAAAAACATTATATATTGTTGAAAGAAAACGAAATGACACTTCAAAATGTTCATATTTTAACATTATTGTTCTGAAAACAAACGGTTCGCTTTTCCACCAACGGGAAATACCTTCTTTTGTTATACCACGGAATTTTTTCATCCGGGTTTTTTTCTAGTTTCATATGGTCGTACAGGACAATATCGCGACCTGTGCTCCGGAACGCACGGAATCCGGGATTTTATCAAACATATAGGGATATCAATAATTGCTTTTGTTTTTATATTTGTAGTAATTCATGGCCCTAAAATTATAATTGATTAATTATTTCATATATATGATGACCAATTTATCAATTTAACCTTTAGCTTGAAATGTGATAGGGGCCTACTCAATGACGAAAATTGATAAACGATCCCGGGCAATACGGATACCGGGATTTTTCCGGACCACTGTTGTGACACGTGACAGCGTTAAATGAATTATCTTCTCCTATTTATATTGGCTACTGCGTTAGTAACGTAGTAGATTATGGAAGAGAAACACCCGATATATTAACGCTTTTTCAACATTCTTTCTTGAATTAAGGTGTCAGTGATGATGGATTTATACAATAAACCTATCTAGATCAGTATTTACTTCATTTATTTTATTTCATTTTTTTCATTTTACCATCTGGAGGTCAGTGGCTTTAAGTGTAAATAAAGATCGTTTTTTGCTTCTTCTTTTTTCTTAATCAGCTGTATCTAATCTCTTATTATTTTAAGCTGAATAGTGTGCACATAGTTGTACCGAAGTTAAATTGAAGCTTAATTTCAAATACAGCTAAAATCATGTTTTTTTTCCCAAGTAGACTTCATGGAGAGATGAACATTTATTTGTTGAATATTTTGTTAAGATTTATTGATATAAAGAATAATTTATTATATATCTATGTTTACCCATTGTTTCAAAATGATTTACTGCTTTTCAAACAAACTTAATAGAAAACTTCTAACTTGATTGTATGTCTTTAAAAAGTATTTTATATCATTTTCATCTGTTTGAGTTTCATTAATTCTTTAATTAATTTATCTCATGTCGGTGATAATTAATTCTGACACATTAGGCATCATGAAATAAAACAGATGACGGATTTGCTCTTAGAGTTACGTCAAAGTCGGTTATTTAAAAGCAAGAACTGTGTTCGGATTGATTTTATTCACTTCTAAATGCATGTAATTTTAATAAGAAGGTATTAGGAATTAGTTTAATGTATTGCTAATATTTTGCTACAGCTAATTATCAAATTCGACAAGTGTTGACTAGGTTCCAGTACAAGAGTTAAATACCATTTACTAAATCGTAAACAAGAAAAGACTTGTAAATACATATTTGAACGTAACACAAGATCACCATTGATGTTCAAAGTTGCCAATACTTAAATTAAAATCATGGAGCTAACGCTAGTAAAACGCCTGCCCTCCGTGGTCGAGGGGTTAGAGTCGATGACTTCTAATCCAGTTTACCTCTCTGGCTGGGTTCGATCCCTGGGAAATGCTTTGGTAGTTTAGCGCGGAGGAAGGTAGTCTAGTACTGGTGTAACTCTTTAGGAATTATGCTATACTTGTTGCAATGGCAAATCTCTGACGATCCAAGCAAGTTAAAAGTTATCAACCTGCATTTGAATTTAATCCTTATACAAGTGTGTGTGAGCTTTAGTTATTTGAAGTTTATAACAACGCAATTCGGTATGTTTGAAAGGAAAAGGAAAATGGCAAATCGATATCAATTACTAAAGGACGGCCAACTGTTTCATGTTTTAAATTTCATAGAAGTACCAACCTTCCATTGTGAGTATTTCAATGCATAAGTGGATACCGTGAATAGATAAATTACTTAAAGTCAATTACGGCTACGCTTTTGTCATTTAAATTCATTATGAAGCTAGAAATCATGTCGTGTTTGTTGCTATGAGGTTGTTGTAAATAAAATCTTGTCTTATAACTGGTAATAATGTTTCTGTACCAAATACTAAAACATGATTTGTATTGAAACTTCCCATACCAATTAGACATATAACTTGATTCAAGTAGAAAATTGATTGACAAGTCATTGTGAATTCTTCAAATATGCTTTTATTATGAACAGATACATTTCGACATCAAAACAAACAAATTTGAACCAAATTGTAAATATCTGGTGATTACATTTTATTCAATTCAATGATACAAAGTTAACAAGGAAGTCTTAAATCAATCATTAAATATATAGTATAAATAATCAAACTACGTGTACAAACTATAAGTATACTTTGTCTTGTAAAGCTTATGTAACATAAAGTAACATTTTATTTAATAATGATGAAGATTAACTTACCACTATGTAAAATTTACTTAAATGTGTTCACCGTGACTGTGTTACTATGATGTTCCAGCGTGTGTGCATATTTGATAAAAACATAGTACAGTGTAATTGAAAATTTGTCTTTTTCATGCTTTTTATGATAAATCGTTACATTTTTATAAATCTTTAATAGGTATTTTTTGTTATCATTAAAATGTATTTTATTTTGCATTTTGTCACACAAATATTATATTTTATAACCGTCAGACGGTTTAAAACGTGAAAAATTATACATACAAAAACGCTTGCCATTATTGACTCTACGGGCTGCACAAGTCAGTTTCGTCTGCTTTGGTCAATGAAAACTATTTTAAGGTCAAAATTCGTCTTTTGTTTTACTGGTGAACTTACGAGCGTACAGGCTGTCATAATAAATACATAACGAGAAGAATTTTTTATTTACAATCAATACAATTTTCCTTTGCGTTTCCTTACAATTGGTATTTATGAAATAAGCTATGTCGTCTATATAACATTTTATACATTGTCTTATAGATTGCTATGTTTATTTCAGATGACATTCTCAACTTTAATACGTTTGTTAAACTTAATTTTAAATTTTATATAATATATTGTATGATCATTTTTTCGTTTTCAAATCAAGTAGTCACATTTTGTACTGAATGATATTGGCCTATATATTGGCTTTTTCGGAGTAAATATTTTATTTAACAAAATAGCTTATAAAATTTACATTAAATTTTCAAATATTAAAATATAAAAATAAAATCTTATTTAAACCGTTTAAACCGTTCTTTTGAATTTCTTTTTCACTATTTTGTGAATATAATTACATTTATTAAACAAATTGAAGTGAAATAAACCAAATAAGTCAACATTGATTAGGAGAGTTAATCTGATGAACATGCAATCGTTCAGATAAGTTAGTTCGTACAATCGTTGAAAAGTTGAGATTTACTGCTAGAGGAAATATGAGAAACAATAAGCTTAATATAATCTGAAAATTTTAAATAGGACGGAAATAATATATGATAACAGTTTACCTTATATGATCAATTGAGGAAATTGCATGTGTTTATTTTCTTACTGATCGGTTGGGAAATGAAGTTCTTCAAACTGTCGATGAGTTAACAGGTAACGATAAAAGTATCGAAGTAATTACTGTCTTATTTCTATGAGGAGGGGGGGGGGGCATAAATAAAAACTATTTCTTTGTCGAAACAATATGAAACCACAGAATAAATTGTAACCAATGTATCAGCATCTGAATATTACTTTTCTATCATTATCCCATTTCTTGGAGTGCAGATAAGTAATGCCTGTACTCCAGTAAATGCTCTTTGTATTGTTTGGGTATATGATTTACCTCTGACGTATTTTCAATAAAAAGGTCTCCAAACTCTGTTACAAGTATACTTTGATACTGACTCATTTAATTTGGGTTGTGTTTTATATGCCTTTTGCCAGTTCCTTCGCTGTCATGTGGAACATTTATTGTGTCATTTCTTTAAGGTTTTTGCATTTCATAAGACACTAATTGGTTTTTAATGTATGTCTGACATGTACTTCAGTTTGATAAACATATGTTCCTTTGATCAAACATTATTTTCGCAATCGTTTAAAGCTTTCAGATAACTTTCATTCTGCTGCTACTCAATTATATTCCCCCTAGAAGTAAATCACGACTTAAAAATAGTATTATGAGATAACTTGTCAGACAGATTGCATATTCATTAATTTCACCATCTTAATCAATTCAAACTTATTTGATTTATTGAAATTCCTATTTGTGAAATTATATTACAACCATCTGTAATGAAATAAAATTGTCAGATGCAAACTAAAATAAATTTACAAATTACTACATGTTTAAGAATTCAATACTATGCAATGGGTAATGATGTTCCATTTAATAAAAAGCTAAATAAACCGGTGTTGACGTTCAATGATTCCACAGTATTAAAACAACGTTTGACACCATTTTAAACATTTATTACCTTCATTTTTAAGTCATTTCTTCCGCTTTCCGCTTTGTAATACACTTGTATATACAGTACGAATTACCTAAAAGATAACATATTACTATTTTCAAAGGGGAAATGCTCTATTTGTAAATTTTCTCACATTTACACTCGGAATCTTGAGAGAAGGCCCTGTTCGCGTAAATTATTTGTCATATGTGAAAAATGAGTGAAATAAGCGTATTTATCGCTTCCAAACTCTTGAAATGAAGGTTTAATTTGTAATTTTGGCCTATATCTGAAGAGGATTACAAACTTGCAAACAAACAGAATATAATGCATAACTGACCCCCGAAACATTTGTTTAAAATAGACGTCTTGGTGGTGTTCCATGATTGAAAAATTAAACAGAATTTCTTTCGAAACAATATTTTGAAAGACGAATTTGTTTGACTTTGTTAAAATTACACCTTTTAGGTTATATACGTGTATATCAACTAATTATAATGTTTTTTTTTGTTATTTAAATATCATAGTTTTTGATAAGATGTACTAATTGTTATGATAACTATTTTTTTATTATTTGATATATCTGTGTACTATTTTTACGCAAACTCTAAGACATTATTTAAAGAAAAAACTATGCTTAATTTGTTGTCCTAGTTATTTTAATAGGCTCTTCTGTTAAACTAATATCATATGATAGCATTAAGATAGAGTTATAATATATCTTTATTTATTAAAAAAAAACATGACCATTTAATGTAAAAAACATATCGATTGAAAAAATGTAATAAAATCGAGAATGTTATCGGAAATATGATGGTATTTTAAAAAACATAAACCAAAAAAACTCCGCCGAATACGTCGTTTTTTTTTAAAGAGAGTGATTTCATAAAATTAATACCAATTGTTAAGAAACACTTGAAGAAATTGTCAAATTATTATTGATCAAAGATAAAAAATGCTTCTTGAAATATATTTATTATGACAGTCTGTAATTTTACCAGCTAAACCTATAGCTGAATTTTGACCCGGTTATATCAATTTAGGAATAAGTCATTTTTCATCCGCGATGTATTCTTACAATGCTGTAGTATTATTGTTGTAGTTATACATAATTATATCACAGACATACGGTAAAGGCCTACACTTGTAATTTTTAGACATAATTTATTAATAAATGGATTTTGGTCTGCTCATATGTTGTTTCTTTTATTCAGACAAAAGAAAGATGGTTATTTCCTAGAGAAACAGAATCCTGTTATTTAAAATTCATTGTCGGGTGATTGTTTACATAAGCCGGCCGCGCACAGCTGTCGAACTAAGCGTTTTTATTAATTCATGCTTTACCTCATTTCATTGGTTCATTCACTGTTTAGAAGTTTAGATTACACTGAAAAAAATGTTTGTGGATATGTTATTCACTACATATTTCTGTAGTACATTGTCATGGAATGATCTACAAAATATTTTTTCTGTATATGTTATTGACATCTGGTACTCTTTACTGTATGATTTCTAAAATCGATTGCTTTCTTTGCATTGCTCTGTATTCCTTAAGATATAGGCTAAACTACACTATACACTATTTTCATTCTTACAGCAGAGTGTCGCTAAAGCAATTTTACAAAGCGTATGTAAAATGTGCATGGCCAAGCATCATAAAGAAAATAAATTTACTGTTACAGTTTATTTTTAGGAATTTAAGACACGAGTAGTTAAAGGAGTTAAGACAACAAAACAAAAAGTGAACATAGCAATGAAACACTGTTTAATCGCAAAACTTTTCTGTTGTTGTTTTTTTATTTTCAAAATAATACAAAGTCTGAATAAATGTTGTTTTTTGTAATCAACTAAGACAATTTGAATTTACACACTGTCATAATCTTTCGAATGAAAAATAATTAACATCAAATGTAAAACTAGAAAATAAATTAATGTCTTTACAATCTTTATACATATGTTGTAAATATGAGGAAGCTGTATAGGATTATCTGCTGTCTTTTTGCTGATAAAAAATATCATTAGAATAGTTGGAGCACTCGACTTAAGTATTTTAATACTGTATAGATATACAAAATGTAAACCTTTTTCAAGAATTCTATTTCTTTTAATTATTCCCCCAAAAACGAAGTTTGGGTGGGGGGGTATACTCGTATAGGTGTCACCCGGTGGTTGGTCGGTCGGTCGGTCCAGACGTCCGTTGCATTTTCCTTGTCCGGAGCATAACTTGAAGACTAATGGTTGGAATTCAATATAACTACATGCAATGGTCAAGCACATTGAGAGGAAGTGCAGTGCACAAGAACCATAACTCTATCTTGACTAATTACAGAGTTTTGTCATACATAGCACAGCATACCCACGATCAATTTGTGATATTTTCTGACTCGCTTTCTGTTTTAATATCCATTAAAAATAAAAAATCTGACAATATCAGGGTAAAGAAACTTCTTTTACGATTTCATGATATACTAAAAACAAAATATGTTAAATTATATTGGATTCCAAGTCATGTAGGAATACGAGGAAATGAAAAAGTAGATGCTTTCGCTAAACAATCATTAAATTTTCAAAACATTTTTATTGTTTCCTGCTTGTGATTTTAGACCGGCTATAAATAAACTCGTATCATCTGAATGGAAAGCAAATTGGGACAATGCCGTTTTTAATAAACTTCACGATATAAACCCATCTCTTGTTGTGTCACCATCTCTATCTCTGTCAAACCGCCGTGATCAAACAGTTCTTCTTCGATGCCGAATTGAACACACTAAAATTACCCATTCCTATCTCCATACAAATGACAATGCCCTTTTCTGTGTAGGTTGTAATGAAATTTTTACTGTCAAGCATTTTCTTCATGAATGTCATGATTTTTCACAGGCCCGTAATAGATTTTATTCTGTAAATTCACTCAAAGAACTTTTTAATACAATTCCATCAAAAAAACATAATTGATTATATGAAAGAGATAAACTTGTATTCTAGGATCTAACTGGTTCATTTCTATTGTCATTTACACAGTTTTACATAACATTTTAAGCCTATTATAGCATTCGGCACGATATGGCCAGTTATGTGTTGACGTGCCGTAAAAATCCAAACAAACAGAGTTATTGCCCTTTGTTACTTTTCCTTGTCCGGGGCAAAATAACTTGAAAACTACTGGTTGGAATTCAAAACAACTTCAAAAAATTGTCAAACACAAAAAGGGGAAGATCAATACTGTTTTACATGGACACCACCATTTTCAAACCTGCTTTTGTTAATGACGGAAAAAAGACCTATGAAACAAAAAAGACAAATTGAAAGATCGTTTGCAAATAAGCTGTCGATGATTTGATGTTTGAGAAAAACACACAATTGTATATTGATATGAATAAAGTGTATCATGATAATATTAAATAAAGAATGTGTTGCTGTAAGACAATATGAGTCAAGATTTTTGCAATGTTATGAAAAATTAAGATAATTAAAGACTAAAAATATTTTAAGTGAGTTCATCTAGATAATCTAGAGATATAATTAGTATTTCTTAAAATGTATAGATTATATGTCAATTAATATTCTAACTCTTTACTATGCATGTATATCTTTTACATTTTATTTAAATTGGGGGCGAGCAACATTAATACAATTACAAAATTTTTCCTAATAAAATTTGTATACCAGAGATGTTTCAGTTGTTCAGTTCATTAAATTGTCAAGGATGATTCGATTCTAAAACTAAAACATCCGATAGATATCTTGCATAATATGAAATTGAAATCCAAGTATTTGTAAAACAATGAGACTGTCAGCACGCAAGAAAACAATTGAATGGTGTAGACATGTTTCATTGCAGATCGCTTCAACCTTTTCAATGATTTATTGTGAAGATAATTTATCAAACGAATGATTGGCAATAAAATGTCGAACAGAACTGATATACCGATCGTAAAAGATGCAGTTATAGTTTTCAATGTTGTATAGCGACGCAAGCAAATGTGTTTCAGTCAGGTGATTTTAATTAAGCTTAAGAGGTTTAAAACTAGCTAGATTCAAAATTCATTTAACCGTCTGCTTTAGAAAGCATATATCATTTGACATGTATATTAAAAGATTGAAAGAAGTAATATATTTCTTAACAAGTTTCAAAACTTATACGCACTGTAGATGCGATATAATTTATTTATTTGATGAACTTAAAAATAGCAATCCCAGAAGTTCTTCTATTTAAATTTATTCTGTTGTTTTATAACAGTTATAATAAGCAGAGGCAGCTGCTGTGTGTTGAGAGCAGCCGCGTTTGTTATAATTGTCATATTAGTCCAGTCATTTTGTGACAAAATACTTCAGAAAATGGGAAAAGCACCAAACTTGGTACAAATGAACTTTGATATATGTAAGAAAAATTGAGCATGGGACCCATTTCTTAAAATCCAATATGGCGGGAAAAATCCAAAATGGCCGCCATACGTGTTAAAAAAATTCAAAAACGCTTGCTTTTACTAAGAGAACTTGATAAATAGCTGCATATTAGAGTATTGTAATCAGAAAAATAGTTGTTATTAGTATTTAAACATTACTTTGTCTTTTTAAAGCTATTACGCTTAACATATTTTATTTTTTCTGTTTGTCATTAGTTTTCACGACCCTGGAAATCAGATGAAATAAAATATTGTAGAGGTCTGTAATCGCTGTCTCCATAAGATGTTAAGACATCATTTTTTACAACATTTCTTTTTGCTTACAATGTTAATTTTTCACAAGAAAAAACTTATCAAACAGATTAAAAAAAGTGTTTAAAACTTCTAGCATAACTCAAGCAAACGAAAATTAAATATCTGCCCATCAAGTCAGGTGTACGCCTTGCAATTTTATCTTGTTGATCGCTGTGAAAGGGATTAAGCAAAGAGTGCATTTTTTTAGAATATGTGAAAAAGAAAAAACGAGAACCTGGCAGACATAATTATATAATGTACATTTTGTCAAAGCAGAGATGTAGATGTTATCTATGTCTCTGGTCAAAGTATGCGTTACAGAAAATAAATTCATTCTAAACTATCCCTTTTCTTCATATGAAAGAACATGACTGTCCATTTGCTGATATGGAATGATAATTTTGTAGAAATTTGCAGTTTACAGGCTAAGATTTTGATACACCTTTGATGAAATAAGTAATAGAAAGAGCACCGAAACACGAGGTTATCTGATTTGTACGAGGTGGCGTAGCCCCCGAGTATTAATCAGATTACCGAGTGTTTTGGTGTTCTTTCTCTTTTGTATCATAGTCAAACATAAATACACGTTCCCTGTTGTAACAATATGAAACCCCGGCAAAAATGAACCAATGAACGAACACCTGAATATGATATTTCTGTCGCTTTCCCTTTCTCTGCCGTCACATTATGTAAACCCCAGCAACAATGAGCCAATCAATGGGCATGCTCTGGAGTGCGGGTAACTAATACCCGCACTCCAGTTAACGCACTGTGCATGTATATGTATTTGACCCTGACACATTTTCAACAGAAAGGTCTCCAAACTATGATACAACTGCTTTTAAACATTACGCATTGGTTTTGATTGATGAACTGCTAACTTGACATCAACGTTCAAGACTAATCTAGTTAGAAGTTACACTAACTCATTATTGTAAATAACATCAACCATTCTTTACCTTCGGGATGTATAAAAAAATGATATAATACCCCTCTTCCTTCTTTAATGCCACCACCACCCTTAAATATATGTCAAATTCCATTTTGGTGTTCCTAGGGGTGCCCTGTGCCACAAAATTTTATATTTAGTTGTTGGGTTTCATGACTTTTGGCCTCCGTTTGCAATCATGTTTTCTCATATTTTTAAACAAAATTCCAAAAGGCATGTTCTTATAACTGCTTTTAAACACTACGCATTGGTTTTGATTGATTAACAGCTAACTTGACATCAACTTTCAAGACTAATCTAGTTAGAAGTTACACTAACTCATTATTGTAAATAACATCAACCTTTCTTTACCTTCGGGATGTATCAAAAATTGATATAATACCCCTCTTCCTTCTTTAATGCCACCACCACCCTTAATTATATGTCAAATTCCATTTTGGTGTTCCTAGGGGTGCCCTGTGCCGCAAAATTTTATATTTAGTTGTTGGGTTTCATGACTTTTGGCCTCCGTTTGCAATCATGTTTTCTCATATTTTTAAACAAAAATTCCAAAAGGCATGTTCTTACAAGTTTTTATTTTAGACATTACAAAGTTTAGAGTCAATACGTGAAAGCAAACTCAAATTATCACGTAAAAATGAGTTTATTTCTTAAGCAACAGTGATCTTTACGTTGTTCACGCACACCTTGGTAGCAATACAAAGTTGCATCTTGATATAAGCTTCCCACATACTAAATTTGATGTCAATAGGCCGTCGCAAACACAAGTGATTGAGCGGAAACTGAATTTCTATTTTTGTGCAAAAGTGACCATGACCTTAATCACAGACACCAAGGTAGCAACCCCAAGATGCCTCTTGATAAAACTACCCATACACCAAGTTTGTTGTCAATAGGCCAAAGCAAACTCGAACTATTGAGCGAAAACTGAATTTCATTTCTATTTTAGCAGCAGTTAACTTGATCACAAACACCTGGGGAGCAATCCCACGCTGCCTCTTGATATAAGCTACCCAAACACACAAAGTTTGATGTCTATAGGCAAAAGCAAACTCAAGTTGAGCGGAAACCAAAAGTTGACGTCCGCTCACCTGCCCGCCTGACGACTTCGGCATAACAATTACCGGTTTTCGTTGAAACCTGATAAACAACTTTATATGACTTAACATTTCAGGACTGCATTCCATGAACGTTGGTCTCTGTTGTATTTATATTTTGAGATTACTGTGATTGATAAAGCATGTTAAGCCAGGTTGCTATTGTTGTCAAGTCTAAGGCTGTCAATCCTTTCAGGACTATGTTTAACATAAACTTCAGATAAAGTCTTTCCTCAGATAGACTTCCGTCAACTAGAGAGATACTTGATATCATTATAATACATGAAATAGGACACTCAGCATCGCCCATAGAATTTAAATATTCATAGAGCTTGCAAAGCGCAAAAACTAAGATCTAATATTGAATGTTAATGATGAAATTTTTAAAAAATAACCTTTCAGGAATATGCAGGCAAATTAATGACAATACCAAAATTATCTTATGTACTCAAATCACGCTAAAATGACATTTGTAAAAGTCCATGAATAAATTTTGGTATCAATTCTATTTATTTTGAGTTTGAAGCGTAAATATAAACAAAATTTAGCCGCCGGCAGAATCCTCGATGACTGTCAAGTGTATATATTTTGAGGATTAACAGATTAATGAATGAAGAATTCAAAACGAAGAAATGAAAATGTTGCCTGTGTCTCCCTTTAAAAACATGAAAATAAATATTTGGGTTATATCTTTAAGGTTGTAATCACTCTCAAATTGAATTATGAATAATCCAACATGAAAGTGGTGTTACATTTAATAGATCTGAGAGCTCAATGCCTACAGGACCGTGTGTGTATTCTATGCCTAATGAGGGTCAATCCACCCTTTCAGGCACTATATAGTACCTTGGATACATACGCTTTTGTTCTTTCATTTTCATAGTATCATAAGATTTGTTTAACATGGAATTTAGGTAATATTTGGTGCTAGCAAAATATTGTTGATTAAGCTGAAGGAAATATAAAATAATAATGGAATATGTTAAATCATCCTATTCTGTTTGTAAATTATGTAAATTCAGACATTACAATTTCAATACTTTTTATATGGTAAATTGCTCCCAATCTTCACATAAAGCATTTAAGGCATGATATCTCATAGTTATTTCACATGATCGTCTACTTAGGATTACAACAAATAAACTGAATATGAGAAAATAATCAAAAAAATGTTTCAAAGTACAGAAATAGACTGTTTAGTAATTTCAGTAACTTGTTACCATAGAAACAGAAACAATCAATAGCTTTATAATTGTAAACTTATATCTTTGATTATTAGTAATGCAAATATCTCATGTTAAGTGTAAACTGGGGTAATTTCCAGTATAATTGTAACTATAAATAGCCTCTACTGGATTAGAAAGTTGATAATTCCATGTAATGGCGGCCATTTTGAAAAATGGCTGCCATGGCAACCATCTTGGCATATATAAAATGGGTCCCATGCCCAAAATGTTTCTTTTGCCTTTATTAACATCTGAGCCAAGTTTCATGCTTTTCCCATTTTCTTAAGTATTTTAGCATATTTTGTTACAAATTGACTAGACTATATATATCATTAAGAAATGGTATTTTCGAATACTTGGTATATGATATATTTAAAACATATGTATTTTACCTGTTTTGTTTAAAGAGAATACTACGTTTCATTTTATACAATTATTATAAAATGAAGTTAAAAGTTCAATTACAATCACTCTGCATATTGCAAACAGCTTTACAATATTTATGTTGAATGCTTCGTTATATTTGTAAGTATATTTTAGATAACGTTTGTATAAATATTTCTTGTTTTATTTTGTGCATTTCTATAAATACATCTTAATTAAAAGTTAAAATTAATTTAGTTCTCTTTTGATTTATTGTGTATTGTTCTTACTTTCAAAAATGAGGCAATATTCTGAAATTGTTATAACAGAGGAATGGTATTTTAAACAATTTTTTTTACAATGAAAAATATCAATTAAAGGGATCAAAGGCTGAGTAAAACATTTGTTTACGACAGTAAACATCGCATACAATCATGATAAAATCATTATTAATCAATATATTATTTAAAGAAAAACGTCTCATAGTCTTACAAAATTTTCAAGTCCTATGATGTATGATTGTCATCATATATAAATAAAAATCAATAAAAGCTGAGTTTGCAACATTTTCAGTTAGAAATTTTTCTCGGGTGACCCAATTGATGCAGATATTTTTAACTTTTATACTACATAAAGTTGTGTCGTATTATTAGTTTGTGCGCAACTGATTTTGACGGACAAAGTTATACCTTTTATCCCATAAAGAGTAACTAAAAAAATGATCCGTCTTTACTAAATTATCTTGCTTATCTTTATGTTTACAATCATGCTATCTTATAGATTATCTCCGTGTAACAAAACCAATAATGATTATTTTGCTCCTGATCTGCTTTGTTCGGGCAGAATTTAAGTCCAATCCGCTTACATGTATCAAGTTTTGATCGAGATTTCATTTTACATTAAGGCATTAACTCTTGATGGATTATCATAATTAACGGCTGTCATAATTTGTTTATACACTTCGCTCTTTGATTCTTGAATACTTTTTTTTAGAAAACAATAAAACCAATTATCATGTTATGCGCCTAAACGGTATATTCACCTTATTAATCAATATGATTAGTGTAAAAAGTAATAACGCGACAGTTAAGGACAAAGTTAAATTTATAACCTTTTGCGAAGTACTCAATAGGCGAACGAATACAGCTTTTTATGTCTGTCAGTCATAGCAAGGGTACATGTAATAATGCAATGCGTTTACAGACAAAATGTTGGTATTTTCAAAAGATATTCATAGATAGTGTTAAGCGATGTACGCTTTGAAATTAGAAAATATGTGTTCGATGTATACTGTTTGCACCAGAACAAATGTAAATTTGAATGAATAATTGATGTATGCATTCAATTTGTATCTGCGTTTTTGGTTGATAAAATCGTAATTGATGGACACTTGTGTCTGAAAGCAATTTTTATACAGCTTTTATGCACCATCTCTTATACAATTTCCTCAAGATATGATTATTAATGCGTAATTGATGGTTTTACTATTACATATTTAGATTTTCGCAGCTATTCTGACGTCAATATTAATAATTAAATGCTCTGTATTAAATTACTATACGTGCATTGCCGTTTATAGTAACAGTGCAAACTTGCTGTGAAAACACTTTGTCACGTTCCTTTTAGTGTCTTTGGTGGGAAAGTAAAAATAGTTAGATACACGAATGTGCTATAGGTCACAATAACTATATTTAGCGGAGCGTAATATTTTATTTTTTTGTTTATTTATTTCATATTTTTGCACTATTTGAATTAATCATTTGCAAAGATTTATTAATCTTAAACATGAGCGTATTATAGAATCATATTTGATTTTGAAATCTAATTGACGTATTATTTACGTTTGAACGTTGGACAATTGATCACGAATCTCTGTCTGTGTTGACCATGTATAGAGCTAATTATTAAATCAGATGTATGTGTTTGATATTTGTTTACATATTAACAAAGACAATTAAATGATATAAATGTAGCCTGATATCTATCACAAGACATCATTTTTTAAATATTCAGCAGAACTTTGCACTAGTTTATATAAATAACTATCTTCTTAGCTGCATGCTTACAAATATTCGCCCTATAGACATCTAAATAAAACATTTACTTTTATTAATGTAAGTATACCTTCACGCTAAGCAAACCTTAACGCATACATGATAAAGATATACTATGCTTATCATAGTTTTACTGCATAATTATTAGAATAGGAAAATGCATAAACTAAGTTTGGGAAGTGTTTGTGTTCCCTATTACTTGTCAAGTTATTTGGTCCTTACTTTAAAAAAAAAACATAGTTATATTTTCTACTGGCAATGTTATCAATATCAGACACTAATTAACTTTAGATTAGCTGAAAGGTGACAATGAGGCAGAAACATAAATCTAAATGTGTAAGACGTGTAAATGGTAACAATAATGTACGAAAAAAAGTAATACATAATCTGCAAAAAACAAGAAAAGTCAAAAAAGCAATTATCATTTTCTATTCTATTAGAATAGCTATGTACACATATTTTTTTGTCTGCGTGATTTTCAGTTTTTAAGTATTGTCTACGTGATTTTTAGTTTTAAGTATGGATGCATTCGAGGAACGATACCTTAACTTTTTACGATTACAATATAAAAAATAACATATACAAATATTACAATTTTAAGTGGTATATGTAAACATATAAGTTTACATAATTTGTGTTGTCTACGTGATTATTATTATCATTATTATTATCATTATCATTATTATTATTAATATAATTATTATTATTATTATTTTATTCTTACAGTTTTTAGTTTAAAAAGTACTCTTACACTAGTTTTGTAAAACAAAATCATTTCAAAGCAATGTAAATTAATACATTTTAGCCATATTTTGCTCAAATTAGATGATTATTTAAAACAGAAAACTGAAATTAGATAATTTCTGTACATTTTCATTTGAAATGTATAAGAAACATCTTTCGAATACAGACAGAGTTACGTTTTAAAACTAAAATATACACAATAAAGGTAATCACAGTTTGATTATATAGTGTCATTAAAAAAACTGGCAGTTCTTTATGAGAAAAGACCCGGTCCAAATTAATTTCAAAATTAATAGAGAATGCAGCTTTTTAAACAAAATTAATAAATTCACTTATTCACATTATACATTTTCAGTAAAAATTCACTTGATTTCAGAAAATGTCTACAAAAAAAAGTTTTTTACCCAAAGATGAGCATGGTATATATTTAGTAGGATGTTGCAGAAGCATTAACAAAATAACCCTGGATTGTGTTACATAGACACAATATTCATATTTTGATTTAGAAAAATCAAAAGTTGATTGTAAAATGGACAAAAATTAAATATTTGTATCAAGCGTATTCAACATTAAATATGATAAACAAGATCAACAAGAAAAGGCGGCGTTCAATGAACAGTTTGTTTTATTATTTCTTTTATTTCTAGACTTATTTAGAATTGGATGTTTGCACTTGCAAGTCTACTTTTGTAGCTATATAATCTTGTTTACTGTGCCAATGTCTGGGCATTTGACATGTTTATTTTGGTGTAGTTCATTGCTTATTTATTGGCATGAGCCGAAACATAATTATGTAAATTTCTTCTAGAACGGTTTTCGCCTCGTTTAAGAAATGGATGCTATGTTAAATCTCAAGTATAAGACTTCATTAAGGGATGATTTGCCAATTTTATTGCTTTTTAAGGACACATAACAATTGAGTGATGGTAAATGGAATCAGAATGATAATTCATTTGCAAATTTAATAGAAAGGTTAACTTTAAAAACAGAAATAATATACTGACAGGAATATTATTGCACATCAATGTTTTTTTGTTGTTTTTTTAAAATTATTATTAAGAGTATATAATTATGTATTTATTTGTGTCGAGCATAATTAACTTTCAGAATTACATTCTACATATGAACACAACACCTGCTTGATACTAAATCTTACAGCATATATTATATATTGCATAGAGTTTTACAGCCGCCGTGATGCCCCTATTTCACTTCAGTGCTGTTATATTTTTCTTGTCCTTCGGAATCACTGATTCCAGCACTTTAAGTGAACAGACTCAATTAAAGGGAGACACAGGCAAAATTTTCATATCTTCGATTAAAATTTTGCATCCGATATTCTATAAATGTCCAGTAAATGAATACACAAAGCAGTCTCGGGAACATAAATTTTCTTCATATAAAGAAACAAAAATGTTTTCCTAATCTGACCCACGTGGGTCAGATTAGTCAGGTTAGAGCATTTAAATTCCACGATAGGTATCATAGTGAACCTGTCAAATGAGCGACTTAGACTTGTTACAACCTTACATATCCACTATATCAAATGACTTGTTTTAAAAATACTTGTTGATTCTGTCTGCGTCTTCATTTCGTTCAACATTATGTAGATTAATTACGTTTCGAACTCACATTATATAGATTTTATATAAAATACAAACATGCTGATACTTTTAAAAACTTCATTTTAGCGTGATTTGAGTAAATATGACAAATGTGATATTTTTTCAATCATTTGCCTGAGTATCCCTTTAAACCAAGTCTGTAATTTTCATGTAATTTTGTAAAGAAAATGTTATCGAGAGATCACTCTTTATCTAGATTTTTATAGATAAAATGATGCAGTCCTTTACAACAGAAAACAAATATAATGAGTATTTAATCGATGGCAACTAGATAATAAGACAATGTTCATTATTGTCTGTATTTTAATTATAAAGCACTACTAAAGTTTTTATTTCAGAATAAAGTCTAACTTAATTTCGGTTTAGAAGAAACACATATTTCTCTAGGGAAATGGAAACTATCTCAGTAAAGACATTAATGTTATCATGCGATGGTACAATGCCCTTAGGGAAACTTAGATGCGTGATAAATTGTTGCACGAGTTAGCACCTCCTACTTAATCGGACATTTTACATATTGCTATATATTTTTGTTCCTTTTTGTAAGGAAATTAACATGAATTCAATTTAGGTTTTGTTTGACTAAATACCTGAAGAAGATTTATGTAGTTGTCACGGTTAAAAAACATCTTTCACATGCATGTGTCAGAAAGGATTGGACAGTTGTGATGCAACTTAAACAATTATATTTGTAGGTGAAATTGTTTTAGGATATTTCAACATTAAATTTGGTATGAAATATATACTATTTCAGCATCTATATCATTTTCCAATAAGAACGACAATGCAGTAAAGCAAGTTGCACAATCAAAAAAAGTCACTACAAAGCTTTTAACATGTTTAAACAACCTCAGTTGTAAGTTTTTTTATCATTTATTTTAAAAAGTTCACGTATAGAACATATACATTTTACAACAAGAAAGCTCTAGATAAAAACAACAAGTAACCCATAATAAGATGAATTGTATTCCTCACAAATTAAGATAACTTTTCAAAATTTAAGTACAGAATGTTGCATGCTCTTTTTCTGACTAAACATTCGATGTTCCTATATGAAATGTTATGTCAAAATGACATTAACCTGTTTCACAATTACTCTCATTCTGATGATGCTTTGTCAAATATATATAATAAACTTGGACTTATCCATATGTTTAAATTTCAATATTCTCCCATGCAGTGTACTGATGAAAGTGACAATGTGAGATATAGTATGAATTATATAAGTTTCTCTACAAAATTGATATAATTGATATAAAATAAAATTGTAATTCTAGAGAATTGATTTAGGTCCATGTTAGACATATATAAGCAATAAGTTGAACATTTTCAGGAAAAGAAACAAAAAAAAAACACATGTGGGAGGAAGGGTAATGACCAAATTGAGTTACCTTATTTATTATTGTATTTAATGAATGTCATAATTATGATGATAATCCTCTTAATATTTAAGATAAGCTGTATTCAATAAATTTGAATTATAATACAATTATTATTTGTAATAGCAGTATTTATTTATGAAGTTTGCATTTTTATAGTTGAATACCTATGCTGTAAACATAATAAAATTATTGGAAATAGTTTGATTTAAATGTATTTTTAGAATTAAAAGTTAAAAACAACCCATAGTCTTCATGTTAAATTTAATATTAATCAAACCAGAAACAAGAGGGCCATGATGGCCCTAGATCGCTCACCTGACTTATCAAACGCATCCAAACAATTACCTAGACAAGCATTCTGACCAAGTCTCATGACAGGTGAGTCAAAAATGTGACCACTACAGTGATAACAAGGATTATCCATATTTGAGCAGTGCGACCTTGTTTTTTTACCCAGGTGACACATATTCAAACTTGACCTAGAAATCATCAAAACAAACTTTCAGACCAATTTCCAGGATACTTGGATCAAAACAGTAGCAACTAGAGTGTTAACAAGATTTTTCTATTTTTAGCTCCGGTGACCTAGTTTCACATGCGATTTCGAACTCATCCAAGCAATTACCTAGACAAGCATCCTGACCAAGTTTGATGATAATTGAGTCGAAAATGTGACCACTAGAATGTTAACAAGGTTTTTCCATATTTAGGCGGTGTGACCTAGTTTTTCATCCAATATGACCCATGTTCGATCTTAACTTAGAAATCATCAAACAAAACTTTCAGACCAATTAACAGAATATTTGGATCACCATCAAAATAAACTTTCAGACCAATTAACATAATATTTGGATCACAACAGTAGCCACTAGAGTGTTAACAAATTTTTTCTATTTTTAGCTCCTGTGACCTAGTTTTCATCCGAGATGTCCCATGTTCGATTTATTCCCAGCAATGACCTAGACAAGTTTCCTGACTAAGTTTGATGCCAATTGAGTCAAAATTGTGACCACTAGAGTGTTAACAAGGTTTTTCTATTTTTAGCTCCTGTGACCTAGTTTTTCATCCGAGATGACCCATGTTCGAACTCATCCGAGCTATCACCTAGACAAGCATCTTGATCAAGTTTGATGATGATGATGATTGATGCAAAAATGTGACCGCTAGAGTGTTTACAAGGTTTTTCTATTTTTTGCTCCGGTGACCTACTTTTTCATCTGAGATGATTCATGTTCGAACTCATCCAAGCTATCACCTAGACAAGCATCTTGACCAAGTTTGATGATGATTGATGCAAAAATGTGACCGCTAGAGTGTTAACAAGGTTTTTCTATTTTTAGCTGTGGTGACCTACTTTTTTTATCCGAGATGACCCATATTCGAACTCATCCAAGCTATCAACTAGATAAGCATACTGACCAAGTTTGATGATGATTGATGCAAAAATGTGACCGCTATTATAGTGTTAACAAGGTTTTTCTATTTATAGCTCCCGTGACCTAGTTTTTCATCCGAGATGACCCATATTCGAAATCATTTGAGCTATTATCTAAACAAGCATCTTGACAAAGTTTGATGATGATTGAGTCAAAAATGTGACCACTAGAGTGTTAACAAGGTTTTTCCATTTTTAGCTCCTGTGACCTAGTCTTTCATCAGAGATAACCCATGTTCAAACTCATCCAAGCAATTGACTAGACAAGCATTCTGACCAAGTTTGATGATGATTGGTTCAAAAATGTGACCACTAGAGTGTTCACAAGGTTTTTCTATTTATAGCTCCTGTGACCTACTTTTTCATCCGAGATGACCCATGTTCGAACTCATCCGAGCTATCACATAGACAAACATCCTGACCAAGTTTGATGATGATTGGGTCAAAAATGTGACCTCTAGAGTGTTCACAAGGTTTTTCTATTTTTAGCTTTTGTGACCTACTTTTTCATCCGAGATGAGCCATGTTCGAACTCATCCAAGCTTTCAACTAGATAAGCATCCTGACCAAGTTTGATGATGATTGAGGATAAAATGCGACCGCTAGAGTGTTCACAAGCAATTGTGGACGTACGACGGACATTCACCGATCCTAAAAGCTAAAAAAACTGAATAACATGAGTGATAAATTGATATTAAAGCAAATGTTATGACCAAATAAATGCTCAGACAAAATGTTTTTTCAGACATTAGCTTTATGTTTAAATTTTAAATTATCTTTTCGCCGATGCTAGGGGCGTGGACCTTAGTTTGCACTTGACAGTACCGTCTATGAACAGGCTTAATCAAACTGAGTCTGTAACATTTTCAATTTTGTTGTTTTGGTCTTTCTATATCTATAATAATCATAAATGTATACGTGTTACAAAAGTGTTTCGTTTTTACAGGTAAATATGGAGATGCAAAAGTAATCATTTTTGACTTTGTGTTTGCTTTTAGTTCCCTAACTGTTATTCACTTTGTATATACATGTATTTAATACTTATTACTAATTTAAATATCATAATAAATCTAAAAGAGCTTCACCTGGTGAAAATGTTTTATTGTAAATCTCAGGTCATAATGACAGCAACCTGAAAGATCATTATTATTCACCAGAATGCAATTTTTCAATATTTTTGTCTTATAATGCTGTTGGACATGTTATGCATTATACAGCTTTGTTCAAGAGTACCGAATTGCATTAGTTACGACGAAAATAATATTCAATTAATATTTAAGACTTTTGAAAAAAGTATAAGACTCATTAATATTTAAGACTCATGAAAACAGTTTCCACAACATGTTCTGTTCTGTTCTCTGAGGTAGATCAAAGAGGAGCAGAAGGTGATATAAGAAGGTTAGTTTGTTTCAAAAATGTACCACATAAGACCGCTTGATATGTAAGTAAGTACATCGTGTGTAACCAATCACCTTTTGCAAGATTCTATCAACAGCTTATACTTTGTGCCAAGGAAATCGTCTAGAACTAAGGGATTTCATAGCCAGCAGCTGAAATCTGTAATCTTTAAAAAGATGGTTCGGCACTGAATGTTTCGGATATAATTATATTACTAGAATTGCGGAGATACATAAAGAAGTAAACATTATTATTCGAGGAGCGTTTTTTTAAACATTTTAATACAGATAATTAAAATGAAAGTGATCATTGTGAAAAGAAGAAATAATGTATTTATGTGGGCAAGAATATTTGAATTTAAATAACTTTAATATCGAAAATGTTTTAAACTTATATTTGATTGCAGTTTATTTATCGTCTAGTTCTTTCTCAGTTTTGATTACAGGAGAAAAAGCATAAATCACGCAATCTGTACAGACCCTACAATGAGCTCTACCATTGTTATTCGGTAAAAGGCATAAACTATCGGAAATGATACATCAATCGGTAACAAAGATACAATGTATAATCATGACCAATCTGTTATATTTTACTCAGTTAATTTGACATATTGTGGATGTTTTCTGACACTTAGTCTAAATGATGCAATAGAATTGAATAAGGCATTACCATTACGAACCACAAAAGGAACATGTCATTATTCTTAACATAAGAAGATTGGCGTATCCTCACGTCAATGAAGATAATACGTCTTAGAATTTGACATTTATATGTAACAAATAAACAAAGAGGTGTATGTTCAATTGAAACGTCTATATGCGAAAAAGGAAAGCTAAGTGTTTAATAGAATAATGTATTAGATAAACTCCGACCTATGTCCACAAATATGCTACATGAAAGCTATCAATATTAATTTGCATAACGTTTCGTAAATGTTCGCATGATATTTATATCAGTTTTACGTATGTTTGCATTTTTCTCAAAAACAGCCAAAACTGGAAAACTGATATCGTCAATTGTTCGAACTAAAACAAATAAAGATATAGAATTTGGTGTTGATAAGTTGTTTGTTAGATGTTGTAAGATTGTGCCCGTCTTGTTATCTTTACCTTGTAAGTAATTTTAAAGAAATTCTATGTTTTGAAATACATATAACTCACGTATTGCGGTAAATTTTGTCCAAAAAATGAAACGCTGAAATTCCTTTTATCATGCGATAAAAACGTTTATTCGCGCAACTTTTATGCGTAAATTAAGTGTTGTATGTGACAGATTTTCAGTCATAATCATTTTTCTTGAAATAACGTAACATGTTATGTTTGCATCCATTGGATATCAAAAATTAGAAAATATATATCGGGACAGCTACATGTCTAATAAATATTCGTTACTTTAGTCATATCAATTCAAGCTGGATTGCGACACATGCTCTGCAATTATATTAATCACTCTCGAGTTGGCGGGGATTCATTTTATTTACACTGTCTCATTTATAGGAACATGGTTGGGCTAAGAGTGAGGTTTAGTGCACCATTAACCGGTTTAAACTCCCCAGCAGTCATTATTATGCTGCTGACCGTTCCAAGGCGGCGCCCCTCTGTGTTTCTCAAATGTATGTCTATGCTGTTTCATACGGTTTAGGTGACACTTTTGCTTGTGTCCATTGTTGTTTTCTCGTCTACGGTAAGTATCTTCCCCATTACCACTAGTTTTTATTTCTTTGATTAACCCCCTTCCCCCGCCTTCCCCCGGTCTCCTGTCCCCTTCCCCTTTGCGGGCTTATTATTCAATCATTTATTTGTTTTCTTTGAATTCCTAATCAGTTGCAAATTATTTATCATTTAGTGATTAACCTGACCGTGCTCTGTCTTTGCCCTGCCCTGTTTTTGTTTGGGGTCCGCCTGGGCTCCTTGCCACTGGTTCTTGTGGCTGGGTCATATGGGGACTGCGTTCACTGCCGGGTGTCATGCATGGTCGTGACCCGCGTTTGTCTCAACACACAATCCCGGGTTAGAGAGATAAACAATTAGCCACTTGTCCTCTGTTCTAATTAATGAAAGTTTCACTTTTTACGTTAACCTTAAATAAAATAAAACGAAACAGGATTTAGTGTTACTTATGTTTTCTTGAAATTCTGCTAAATACAAATAACATAATATATTTGAATATTAACGTTATAACTAAATAGTTATACAACAAACAACAATAATTATTTATATTACACTGCAGGCGGGCAAATATGCATTGGTAAATTGCATGGCAAAGTATTTCATTGTTAAATATCGATTTTTCTAATTAACAATACAAAAGCCTACTTGAATCATTTTTTATTCACCATTTTATTGCAAGAGGCAACATATTCTACCAATGCAACCAGAGCCGACAAATATCAGGTGGCATGTTCGCAGTGTTCGCTATTCAATATGAAAGTTTTTTGAAATTGTCCCTAAAACGATTTTTTTCCAAATTGAAAGCCCACCATCCTGAAAAGGGGAGACCTTTCGGGGAAACTGAAATCGAAATTTAAAGTGGTAATAGTAGACACTCGGTTTGACGGAGCCTGTTCATGTGAAAATACATGTCTTAAGAAACTAGCATCGGCTAAAGCAGTATGCAATTATCCACAAAAATACTAGGACAAATGATCACTAAGGATCAGAAAAGTATAACAACACTAATTTAAAAGTAAAGAACGGGCTTTTTTACATCTGCCATATAACAATTAACACCTGTTGTTGCGTTAACATCCGGAAAGAAAAGCGAATCCTTCGAAATCAAATAAAACAAAGTTGAAATTATTTGCACGCTCGGTTTTCCAAGTCAATTTAAGACATTTTGTATGATTATGTTTAAGAATAAAACTAGCGTATACTTTTGACTTTTTGACACCTGATATTCGAGCAGTTGTCTATTTCAATGTGCTTAATTTCAGTTCAGTCTGTATATGTATATACGAAAATAACGTTATTTCAAATATGCCAGAAATAGATAACGATCTCCTCTAGAAGATGAAAATATCTTTAATGTCAAAAGCAATCACTTTTTCAAACTCTTGGCCTCTTTTCTTTGTTAACACTTTATTTTTCTGACAACAGCGGTTGAATTGTCTAAGAATTATACGATCATTGACTTCAAACCACTTGCCCCTCACCGCTTTAGGGACTTTGGATTCTTTTATGTGAGAAAGCTTCATCAAAAAAGAGAAGTGTTTATGTACTTTCATTTTGTAAAAGAAAACTAAAAGTTACTCCTATCTGTTAAGTTTTCCATAAAAAATACTAAATGCATAAAAAACTACGCAGCTGTATTTTTGGAGCGCCCGGTAATATATTGATTAAAGAAAGGTGGATGGCGCAGTTCAAAATCGCCATTTTTTTGACTGACATGTTAATGAAATATGTTACTGAGCAGATTTTTTTTTAAAGTAGCCCAAAATGAATATGAGCTGTAACTCCGCCCACTGTCTTATTTATATCACATCTTTGTTGTTTAACACATATAGAGTAATTTTGCCTGCTAAAAGATTCAGTTTAATAATCAGCTATTTTCATAAAAAGTTACTTATAATAAGCTTAAAAGCTGAAAAACATACATTTTTACACTGTATTCTGAATGATCTTTTTAATTTTTCATTACTATTTTGACTCAGTAATATCTATCCAAATTCATTAGATGCATGCATACTTTACAAAATAAAAAGGTGCAGTGAAAGGTATATATGAATCAAGATTTTTTGGTTTTAAATTTTATTGCCCTGAAGAGGAGCAAATGCTAGAAATAAATATACTAATATCTTATGAACAATTACCGAGTGATATATTAAGAGGAATTTTACTGTTTCATAATTTCATCTTTATTCCATTGTTTATGACATAATATAATTAGTTATACAAAGGCAATTGCGGTAAAGTTAAATTACGAAATAAACTTCAAGCAAAGTAAAAACGTAAATAATTTTTCTCAAATTGTAGCATCTTTAAACGTTCAAATTTCTGTCAGTTGTTAAATAATAGTGTTTTTGTTGAAATAGTACAATAAACAATTTTTGATCGCTATTATCAGTTTAACCTATAAACAATTTATACAAAGAATACACATATTTCCAATAAATGGTTTAATGTCATTATTTTGTAAATGTGTGTTTAAACCAGATGAAAAATGCAACATATTATTTACCCATATAAAGTGCAAAACTTTATAATGCTAAACAAAACCAACGACATAAAAGTCATTATAATTATAAATCAAAGTACACGCTTTGTTGACCATTTTTATCTCTCTCTACGTACATGTCGTGTAGAGACCTGGTAAATATGATCAACAGTCAGTGCACGTTCGTTGAATCATGATAATGCTCTACATATATTTCGCACAAGGGCCTCCGTTACCGAGAGTGGTTAAGGTCATGGACATGGTATTTCAAGCCCAATCTTATGAAATTTTAGAATAAGTTTTTTCATTGTAAGTTGTTTAAAAATATGGGTCATTTTAAAATTGATTCTTATATTGATCCTGATTTTAAAATTGATCCATATTGTAATCGAATTATTTTATGTTTTTTTTTATTATTAAAAACGATCAATCTTAATCTAAAAAAAAAACAAGAAAAATATCACTAGAATCATTTGAACCTGGTCCTGATCCTTTCATAGTGAACACGTGGCCAAGAAAGTCTACATCTACAAGTGAAGCTGAAAAATTGCTTTAATCATTATCTTTACAGTGCCGGTGTGACTTGAATCAAACAAACAATTCATGTAAATACCCATCCTGTCAGGTGAGTCTTCTCCTTTTGCAGTCCAAAAGAACTCATAACGCAATCTGTTGGATAGCAAAGTTAATATTTTCTGTAATAGTTTTAACATAGAAGTTTATTTTCTGAAACAAAAAATCATGTGGTAACATATTTATAAGTCTGTTCTTGTATTGTTTGTTATATAACAAATATTTTACATATAAACATAGATCTTTTGAATTGCATCGGAGTCTTTTATATTGTTCTCTCATACACATATGAATTTTATTCAAATCGAGGAAAGAAAATAACAAAAATACCTATTTTTTATATTTGTCTGTTGTTCTTGTCCTGTACGTTTGGAATAATATATTTCAGTTTAATCTTAAATAAGTCGTCGGTGTTCAGAGGTGTGAGGGATATTATACACTTACAAAAAATCTCTTGCATAAACTTACAGACTAAAACATCATGTCTGCGAATCTTATTTATTTGTATTTTTCTCTTTCCTCTCGAAGGGTCCTCAGGGTTTATTAATTTTAATTAAGGGTAACAATAAAAACGTTAAAGTGGCCCTAAAGAAACACAAAGTTCATATCTATACTAATAATATATAACGATACAATATTGATATATTACTAATTATTGTTCAAAGGTAAACTGTTTATTATTATTATCTTAGGTAAACCATATTGTTACCAATTACATTTATATGTTATCGCTGCTATTAATAACCTTATGTAGAGACTCAATCAAACCAAGTATGCGATTTTCATGTAATTTCATGGTGATTAATGTTTCCGAGGGATCACATGTTGTCCAGATTTGTATAAACAAAGCAAATCTTATTGAACAATATTATTTATCTCTTATAAAAAGGGCAACCGGGTCCATGTTTGAATCGTATGTTTCTTAGATAAAAGTAAAACGAGGCCAAAAAAGGGCGTTTTGATTTTCTTATATAATAAATGAAAAAAAGCATGGTTCAGCATTCATGAAAATCACCATTAATAATAAAATTTTGACATATCCGGAACTAAATACATTCCACATTTCTAGAGCTTTTAAAACCAGTTTCTTTGTTGTAATTTTATTTGATTTTCCTTGCTTATACATTGAACAGATAAAAAGATGCATATTATACTGTTAATTTCATCGCGCATAATTTAAACTAGAAATAATCACTTTAAAAACACTTTATACATGTAAGTGTGAATATTAAATAAATGACAAAATAAGCAATTTAAAGTGTCACTTACATTAATAGAAATATCATAAATTTACGATATTTGTCAAAAATAAACTATGCTCAAATTTGATATTACAAAGTATTGATAATTGTACTATAGGTGGTCACTATATGAATATAAAGTGACATTAGAAAAACTGGCAGTTTTTTTTCAGTAAAGACCAACTTTACTTGAGCAATTATAGGGAATGCCACTTTCAATACATAGTTAATTTACTTTTTTTATTCAAATTAGACATATCTAGTAAGAATTCCATAGATTCTAATAAATGTATGTGATTAAAATAGTTTGCTGAAAGATGAGCATATTATATCTTTAAGAAAATGCCTCGAATATACAATTAAATTTCATTTCTTCTGTGTATCCACTGTAGTTTAAAATGATCTGCAATATTGCCACTTGGTTAGATTTTTGACCAATTTTATGACAACATAAACAGTTTATAAACGGAATGACTAAATTGGCAAACAGATATTCTGATGAACACTAGTTATTTAGAATCGTATGTTTACTTACATTAATCTACAGATAGAAATATCATAAATTTACGATATTTGACAAAAATATACTACCTTTGAACAATAACTAGTGATATATCAATATTTATAGTTATATATTATAAGTATGAAATGTCAAATATGAACTTTGTGTTTCTTTAGGGTCACTTTAACGTTTTTATTGTTACCCTTAATTAAAATAAAAAACCCTGAGGACCCTTCGAGAGGAAAGAAAATTTACATGAAAACCAACTACCTACATGACCTAAATTGGCTGTATGCGACAAATCAGGTGCATGCTTAATTGTAGTTTATAATTTACTGTTTTCTAAATTCAGCCATAAATCCAAAACATATTTACAGACCAATAATTTTGTGCAGTCTTTTACATTTTAGGCAGATTTATATTTTATCATAATTATATCAACTGTTGGTCAATCACAATTTCAATAGTTTTTTTGTTGAAAATACAGTTAATTCAGTTCAACAAAATTATGAACATAATGCCACTTTGAGAGATTTGTATATTTGGCTATTTACGGCACATTTAAATATGATTTGATTACTACAATCTATGTTAGTTTTCAAAACGAAATGGAAATTGGTACACAACAAACCAGTCGTTTTCGTTTTTTAACCACAGCTTACTAGATAACACAGAATCTACCTGTACGACTAGTACAGACCAAGACTTTTAACATTCAGTAGTTAACAAGTTATATTCATTTTTAAGTTAAAGTCACATTATGCTAAATGTTTTCACCGTCAATTTGAGCTGTATTAACCCATTACTTCATGAACATTTTGTGAAAAATGGCTGTTTTCATTGAAAAGCCTCCCGTTACAAGTTCAAATTGCTATAATACTATTAAAACTGCTTCAACACTAATCAAACTTGGCACAAATGTTGACTGGACCATTGCCCTTGAAACAACATGATCAGGCTTAAATTTTCTGTTACCATGGCAACGAGGGGACATCTCAAAATTGCCAAAAATCACTATTTTGCATTGATTTTTTCCATCAAATTTGATTTCAAAGTGCTGCAACTTCTCAATGGGTTGAGATAGAGTAAAATGCTTTTCAGCGTTGGTTACACGTGACCTTATGATCAATCTGGGGTCATTTAAAGCCTGTTACAAGTCAAGAATTATATTGGCGATGAGGGGAACTCCGCCCCCCTTCAAACCCCCCAAACAGAAGGGGGCATATTCTCGTTCTGGCAACACCCTAATGTATCTGTTGGTTGGGGGCCGCGCCGAAAAAGTGCTGACTTTTTTTAACAACATTTCTCAAACAAAAACAAGCGTTGGGGGCCTAAATAAGGCATTTTTCACCATTAGAGACAACAAAAAAAGGGGGGTGTGTGAAAAAGGCGTTAAAAGGCGTGTATATCGCGTAATGGGTTAACAGAAAATGATGAAAATACTTAAAATTACCCAAAATCGCGTTTTCCATGTTAAAACATGGCCTGTCATATAAATTTGAAGAAAAATTGTTGTTTTGTAGATTTTTTGCTTTTTTGCATTAACCCATTACTTCATGAACATTTTGTGAAAAATGGCTGTTTTCATTGAAAAGTCTCCCGTTACAAGTTCAAATTTCTATAATACCATAAAAACTGCTTCAACACTTATCAAACTTGGCACAAATGTTGACTGGACCATTGCCCTTGAAACAACATGCTCAGGCTTAAATTTTCTGTTACCATGGCAACGAGGGGACATCTCAAAATTGCCAAAAATCACTATTTTGCGTTGATTTTTTCCATCAAAATTGATTTCAAAGTGCGTGCTGCAACTTCTCAATGGATTGAGATAGAGTCAAATGCTTTTCAGCGTTGGTTACACGTGACCTTATGATCAATCTGGGGTCATTGATAGCCTCTAACAAGTCCAAACATTTTTTGGCGAGGAGGGGTCTCCGCCCCCCTCTAACCTCCCCCAAACAGAAGGGGGCACTTCCCCCTTCTGGCAACCCCCTGATGTATCTTTTGGTTGGGGGCCGCGCCGAAAATGTGCTCACTTTTTTAACAACATTTCTCAAACAAAAACAAGCGTTGGAGGCCTAAATAAGGCATTTTTTCACCATAAGAGACACCAAAAAAGGGGGGGGGGTGAAAAGGTCGTTAAAAGGCGTGTATATTGCGTAATGGGTTAAGTACATATTTCAAAAGCTTATTATTGTGTTTGCGTCCTAACAGTTGATAATGGAAAATGTTTAGGAGTGATACCACCTTGTGGACAATTTCAGATACATGTCTGTATTAAGGGGGCAGGGGACCTAAAAATGAACAATTTTGTATTTCAGTGTGTCCAGAAACACAATTCCAAATATTTCAAAATCTGTTTCACAGACAGATAACAAGTTGCACAGCATTATTCAATGATATATGACATACATTGAAGATAATAATAGTTTGAATGCATTGCTCCTTAAAAAAATTACTGACAGCAATTTATATTTACCCCCACCCAGCCAAAATCACACCTAAAATATACCAATATGGACAATCTTTATGAAGGTGCAGCATACTCCAGAATCCGCCCGATTCCTTTAAAAATATCACAAACACACAGTGCAAGCTATGGCATTTTCAAAAAAGACCAATAAAGTGTCTGTCACACGTTTAGATTTTTCACAACATTTATCCGAAATTACTTACTTGTTTGGCGCCAACTGTCAAAGCTTGTTTTTTAACTTTTGTATCTCCATTCGGAGAGTCACAAATACATACAAAGCTACCAAAATGCTTAGTTTCGGGAAAAAACCCAAACATACTGCTAACTTCCTACACACAAACAAGAAAGAATTACAATGGCAGAGAAATATGAGAAGGTTCAAGTATCTTCTAAACACCATGTCTGAGTTATTAAAAAATTTGTATGCATAATTCGAATATGTCCCCTGCCCCCTTAAGTGTAAGTTAGCTCTTATCCTGCTAAGAACCTTCGACAAGTACATACCAGGATCAAGACGGTACTTCCGTACAATCTAATAATGGTCAGCAATTTTCGCTTTTCAGATACAGCATATTCTGACATTTGACAGTTTTGTTCAGACTGAAAAATTAACAAGACCATTTAAGTTATTTATCGTTGTGTTAGTACATATCAAATGAGATGTGTTTTACATCAACTGTTTTCTTCCAACTCAAGTAAAATAGGAGACAATTACAATTAGTAAAGAACGACCATAAAATGCAATATTAAAATATTGAATATACTACTCGTACATATTGAATTTGTTTTGTAAATTATTTTTATGTGTGCTAGTGAATACATTTTTAACGAAATATAAATTTGTTTTAAAAATGCGAATACATATCTCATTTTGAAATTAAAATAAAATAGAATGTGGTATTTTCTCTCCTTACTAAGCTCTTTTTTATTTATTATGAAAATGATTGCAGATTAAACGGACATTTACAAACGGGTGTATGCGTTTTATTAGTTATACAAATTGTATAAGGCTTGTGTCAGTCATGTATAAAAGTGACATTATGCGCCATTTCTGCATTTTCAGCGAGAATGTACATTCAAATAATATAATACAAAATTAACTATATTACAACGCACGAGGACAGAATTGAAAAGTTCAAACTATGTAGGATTATCGTCTTTAATTTGTACTCAGTACCAGCAGAAACAAAAACATCACTACGTTCTCAATCTATTTTTAAACTTTCTTATGTAATATAAAAAAGGCTGCATCGACGAAAATACCATGCGGGTAACTGTATATAAAAATTGGAAGAAAAAAAATCAAGTAAAGAAACAATGTTACCAGAACAAAACAATACAAAACATAAGTTTCATTGCGAAGTAAATAACATGGATATATCCGGAAAATGAATTAATTCACTGTCTGCAAAACATTTTTAATTCATCTACCAACTGTATATAATTTTTGCTAATGTAAAACAGAGCTTAAAACATTGTCAACAAGTAAAACGGGATTAAAACTTACCTGCTATTTTTTTATAATGAATGGGTTTGTCCAGCTTTTTAATAGACCATTTAACAAGATCAGGGATTTTAATATCAAAATAATGGCCTTTTGCTGGTAGTATTGGCTAAAAGGCTTTCAGCTCCGACAGGTTAAGGGTTAATAAATAATGTTTTTACAAGTGAAACAAAAAAATATATTAACAAACAAAATGTTCTTTTAAATGCTTGATCAAGTTCCAAACATTAAATCAATTTGACAAATTCACATGAAATAGAAATGAATAATTGTTTTTGTTTAGTAGTGTAAAAAACCTAACATTACATTGAATTTAAACGTTTAACTCCAATGTTATTGTTATTGAGTACTCGTTTTCATTCTGCAACTATCATAGAATTTTTTTACCAGACTTTGCATTACATGTGTTTCAACCAAACTGCAATATTCACATTTAATGTATTATTTCATATCAATGAAACAAAATTCAGATAAAGTCGTGTTTAATGGTAAAAGCAAGTTGGAATTTGCACTGTAATGAGTAATCTTGTAAGGTAATCATTTTGGTCTCACATTCAAAAAAATATATTAAGAATGAACGAAAGTAGCTTTTGAAATCGGATTATTTTGGTCTTTTTTATAATCAATATTTCAACTCACCAGCATCATTAGGTTCCACTATCTTTGCTAGAACAATTTGAGAACTTTCTCTCGTAAGAAGAAATAGATTATCTCGAGAATATTATAATATGTTGTTCTAGCTTTTTTGTCCCCAGAACAGGAGCATGCTATTCTTTGCCCTGCTTTATTGTCTGTTTGTTTCCTACTTTTTGTTAATTCATTTTATACATATGTGTATATATATGTATATGTTCTTTCAATGAGGGAAGGAAAAGATTATTTCGAGAAGCAATTGCATACGAGTATAATATATTCATCTTACCTTTTTTATATTTTTGTTTGATTTAACTGCTAGTTGTTGTTGATTTTTTTTCTGTTGTTGTTGTTGTTTGTTTGTTTTTTGTTGTTTTGTTTTATTTTTTTGTTGTTGTTTTTTTTGCAGGGGGTGCTATTCATCTAGAATATTGTTAAAGAAGAAAAAATATTGGCGACGAAACTTTATCTTTTAATGAACGATTGTCCTTTTGAAATAAAGATGACTCTTTATGCTTTATATGAAATGTTTATGCTACATATTTATTGTGTATGCTCATATTTATTCTTTGTTCTTCATATTCATTCTTTAACTTTTTAATATCAATTCTTTAAGAATAAATATTTATTTTTATATGTCAAATCTTTTATTTGTAAAAATTTTTATGGTGACAATTTATTCCTTACATACATATATGGATTAACTCTTTATGCATTTTATATACTATTTACTATTTATGCTCAAATGTTTTCTTCTATTTACTCATTTTGATTCTTTATGCTTTGCCGTCATATTCGTTTATTAGGATTTTATAAATTTATCTTTATTTAATATTCTTTATGCTAAATTTAATGTTTTTTTTCTTTCTTCACAAATTTCTTTATTATTCATATTTTTTCACTACTTTTCATATGTTTTAAGATAAATCATTAAATTCTCTTATATCACATGATATACAAATAAAAAGACAGTTTATCATTTGACTTCTACCTGTAATAAGTAATTAAGTACCTATATTGATCGTTTTAGACAAACAAAATGTAAAGTTATTTGTTTGTTTTATTTTTCTGTTTGGATAAGCTTATGCTTATAATTTTATATTATTTCTATATTTTAGATATATGACCTTTGAACAACCTCTGTAATTGTATATGTAATGAAAGTATTTTCTAGAAAGCACTTAGCCGATACACATTTTTTTCTCGCGGCTTAAAAGAATCTACTTAATAATTTATAGTAATCATGAATTGATGACTGTGACAAAATATTGGACTCAATTATAACGATGAAGTCAAAACTTTTATTTACCATTAATGTAGGATCTGCGTACTGAAAATTGATTTAGGTATGATTTTTTTTCTTTTTACTGACTTTCCGGAGATGAAATTAATTAAATATAGTTGCAAAGTGACACAATTTCAAGCACCATATCTTATATGTTTTTTATCAATGAAGCTCAGCCAATTTATTTCGTTTCCTTTTTTCCCTATATCATGACAATTTCTGTTTTTATTGTAAATTGAGGTATAACCATATGCCGAAAGTACAGTGTACAATTCGATCTCTGCAAATGTAATTGCTGTCTTCGAACCTATGTTTTTGACATAATTATGATACAAAATTGTCCGAATAAATTCTGTATGAAAAATGACCTAGTAATAAAAAAATTATTACCCGGTCAATAGACAGCTAATGTTACAGGATGTCATGTTTAATACATTTTAAGAAGCGTACTTTATATTTGATCTATACTTATTTGACAATTTTTCCATTGCATTTCTTTTGAACTGGTTTGTATGTAAACCGAACTGTCTACCAAGTACGTTATATTTTATGTATAAACATAATTACAATAGATAGACTGTCTTAGATATTTTAGAAAACAGTTACAGATTTATTTTTACTTTTTAACTATTTTAATTAAAAATCTGGAACAGAGGTGATTATCAGAAGCAGGGTAAACATAAAAAAGCCTAAAGTTAAAGACAGTCCACACAATTTCTTAAGTTGTTCGGACAGTTTGCGTTTCAGTCTCTACTGTTTTATAAGCTTTATTATAATTGTTTTGTGTAATTATTTTAAACTTACTTCTTGATGAATAATTGTCAACAACTGATCAGTTACAATGTTGTATTTGTATAATGCGGACCATTCAGGTTTAAAATTAACTTATTTATCTTATCTCATACAAAGTAGTTCATCCCTTTCAGATCCGCATCCTGTATTATTTGTGCTGGTAATATATCGTTCGACAAACATGGTGGTGGTCGACATTGTACCAAACTGAAAAAAACAAGCGTATGTCTGTTGATATTCATCTTATCATTATTTTGGAAACAAATATTTTACTGGTCCTGTTCTTGTAGGTTTAAACATTTACTTCCAAAGCACTTAGCACAAAGCACACAACATTTTTAAATCGACAATTTTCTTAATTTCTGTTTTAGAGAAGGGCGTGACTCCTGAAATGCCATGTTATTATTGTAAATCCTTCAAGAAAATAAGTAAACTCTGTTAAATATTGTTTTAATTAAACAATTATAATCATTATAATCTGTTATGGCTTAAAATCTTTTAAAAATCTCTTTAATCAGTTATAATCTTTTAAACTTATAATTAAAATATATTTTATTACTTTCTCAATAGTCTCTGACTATTTCAAATATTTTCATTGTTTTGAACTTTACCAAAGATATGATTCTTTTAACCTCACATATTTAGTTTCGCACAAGTTAAATGAGATTAACATAGCATCATAACACTTATTGGTAGAGCTACATCTATCATGATATTAACGGTTATAGTTTATTCTACTGCAATCATTATTTTTAACGCCTATTTAACGCAGCTTATACATGTTTTAGCGATACAAAGCATATTAATGCGGCGATTAATGTACTCGTGTTATCACCTTTGTTCAATTTGTATAATAAACACTGAAAATTAAAACAGAAATTTGTTTTACATCTAAATTTTACGAAGTGCTTGTTCGTAATCTTGTAAATATGCTGTTATTTTGTCATCATGGGCTTACATGTATAAGCCTTATTTGGTTGAAATATTGTCTGTCTTTTTATATTATGATAATAAGTTCATATACATGTATTCATAATGTGAGACTACAGCCTTCTTCAATTTTTTTCTTTCTATTCACTTTCTACTTTTCATCTTTATGAGTAACTGTTGTTTATTTATATATTTGTTACTCTGACCTTTTGCCAGTACAAACATAAGGCGACAACAGACACTTTCCGTGGTACTTCCATAAATGTCATTTAAACCAACTTATTTTAATAATAATTGTTATTAATTTAAATTTTGTGCATTGAATGTCTTTGTTCATCATAAAAAATGACTTATTTGAAAAAATGCCTTTGTGAATTATTGATTTTGATTAAAGAAATCTATAATTTTAAATTGTCATATCAAAGTCATTTTTTATTAACTTATTCTGCCAGCTTCTTACATGCTTTCATATGTTATTTCTTAGATAATTTTATTGTTACTTTTAAACTCGTCGAAAGTTTTAAGCACTCCATTTCCCAACACACATAGTTAAGAAAAAAACGCATGCAAGTCCCTCATTTGATCATACAAGTTAAAGTATTATCAGAAATGATTTCCCTCTCATTCATAACATTCAGATAATATCCAGATTGCTATTGTTAAATTATAATATTCCCTAAAGTAGTAAATCTAACCTTATCAACGTTTATATGAAGTAACTTGTCAGACCGATAGCATGTTCATCCAATTTACTATTTTAATCAATGTTGGCTCATTTGAGTTATTGTTTTTCAATTTGTGAAATGATGTTTCTACCATATGTAATGCAATAAAAGTAGGATGTAATGAAATTTGCAAAAATGTTTATCAAATTAAAAAAAAAAACGGTAAGAAAAACCGCCTTTTTTAAAAATGTAATAACGTATATATACAATGGGTTGCAGTTATTCTTCTGAAGTTTTTTCAATCACCAAACAATTAATGTCGTTTGTTGACATGGGCATTAATATAAAAATGAGTGTCATAATTTCTTCAAATTCTTATTTAATGTTGTATGGGAAGACAGTAACTAAAGCTTATAATCGGAGCCTTACAGTCGACCTCTGTAGGCGTTTTAAAAGTTACAAAATGCACATTACAGCAGACCTAGTCATGCAATTATTTCTTCGTAGTCTGTAAAGTATGTATGCGAGAAAGTTTAATAAACAATACGAAAGAGAGTAACATAAAGTAATTGATGGGTAGTGTACATTATCATCGGATTCGGCAGTGCACTTTCATAACTTTGAAATATTTTTCTTACAGAAATTATGGTTCCACAATGAAATGGTTTAACGTTTGCTAACAGCTTAAGTGTAAAAAACCTTGATGCTTGTTTGGCATATAACCTTTACAAATAATTAAGTAACGTTTATAAATATAATTTAGAAACTTTTATGCAGACTCAAGAGAAATATTTCATTGATGAATTAATAGTTACAAATTATTAAAGTGGAAAATGGCTTTTAACCAATATAATAATTGTTAACACTGTTATTGATGAATTAATAAGTTCAATATAATTTGATGTTCGTTACTTTCATTTTGCATCTTTAATCTTAAAATATGATTAGACTCAAAGACGAAACTCTGCATTGTAATATTACCTTAGAATAAATCAGGAGTGACATTCAAAACAATCCAGGCTGATAATTTTAAGAACTAGAAATTAAGTACATAATATTATGTATAAAAAATCAGTTTTGTTCATGATTTTGAGTGATTTTGCGATCAACATCCCTGCAAGTGTCTGTTGCTTTAAAATATTTAGAGAATATTTTGACAACTTACACACGTTCATGATTGATTACAGGCATAACCTACAAATACACATGTATGTGACTTTACAAAGGGTCAAAACAATTTGTAAATAATATAAAAACATTTGAAACCTTCTAAATATAACTTTGTTGTAAAGCCTGTTTTAAAAAATGTTTCCCATGATTCAATTCATTATGTTGTTCTTAGTACACATGGTTATTCTTTATCAAATTGAATCTTTATTCCAAATACACATATATATATGAGCCGCGTCACGTCAAAACCAACATAATCCGCGCAGTCCGATCAGGATCCATGATGTTCGCTATCAGTTTCTTTACTTGTTATAGGGTCTGTAAGCGAACAACATGGATCCTGATCAGACTGCGCGGATGCGCAGGCCTGTCTGGATCATGCTGGTCGCAAACCCATTATGTTGGTTTTGTCGTGACGCGGCTCATATTGTTAATTATCTTCATTGTGCTATGGTCAACATTTTTAATTTACATTGCAATGAGCAAGGCTATTCCATCAGCTGTATACTGACTATTATGTTTTCGACCATGTCAAACTGGCGTTACATGTAAGTAGCCTTATTACATGAAAATATAAACATAATTATAGTGAGTAAATCTATAAAATTCAGTCCTTGGGAAAAACATACTGTGTTGGGTATATCCAATATACATCATCAGTGAAACCAACATTATTTTAATAAAACATTCGGAGAAAAAAGTGTTCTATATTTAGGAAGGGGGGAAGAGTATTATATAATTAACAAGAGATCTATATAAAACTATATAAACTTAGATGTAAAATTAAATTCACAAAGGCTTTTGTTACAGAAAATTATTTTATTATTTAAAATACTGAGACAAAAAGAAAACGAGATGTTTCCAAAGATTTCTGAATCAATAAATAAACAATTTGCCTGTATATCTATAAAGTTAATGTTATTCATAGATATCAGTTTATTATAAACATATTTCAAATTTAATGAGAATTTTTGGTTGACGCCAACATTCTTTCAATGTCTCTAAACGTAAGTTCTAATTTACATCAACGGAAGACAATGTCTATAAAAAATTGGAAAGATAAATTCTTTATTTGCTTTTAAAGGTAAACAGTGCTTTCATATCAGACCCTACAGCAACATTTAAATTTAGTCGTAAAGAAATATATTTACAGTGCAGTAAATTATTTATAAATTTTAGCATGTAATAATATCAATCAATAATTCGTGAATGTTACTTGAATCAAAATATAATTGATACTATCTATTCGGTTTTATGCCACAATTTCGAACTGAAATTTTAAAAGAGTATTTATTTATAACATTATCAAACATGTATGGATTAGTGTGCATACAATTGACAGGGATTCTTTTATGTTAAAGGTTATACAGTAATAAAAATGTATGTTGGTCCAAATGATCCATCAATTGATTGAATTTAAAACAAAAAGTACTACCAAAAGTTAAAAAAAATTAAATTGTAGAAACGGTTTTATTGGACAAAATGATCATATACGTGGCTATAAAATAGTGTGCCGTAAATATATCGAAAATAAAACAGATTGAGGTAAATGTACAAATAAAACCAAGATAAACATGTTTGTATAGTTCTGTTTATGTGCAAACGTTACCATTATTAAATAAACTTTTTGAAATGTCTTACAATTTCAAGATGTTCATATTCGTCTGGCGCCAGTTTGAGACAATGAGATAAGAATTCATGGACGCAAAGGTACTTTTATATAGTTAAAGTCCATTAAATTCTGAAATGCTCGCATACTTATGTCTTAAAAGCTTTTATTGGGTACCCATTGGCTATGTAGCAGAGCCAGCTTTCGGTTTTGGTCAATAGAACAGTTACAGTGAAATTGTATTCTGCATGGAAGACAAATGTTCCCTAATTCGATAATGGCAATTCAACGTTTCTTTCGTCTTGCGAGATACATCCATCATTTCTAAATATTTCTTTTATCAAAATGTTAATATTTAAAACACAGGTTCTTTGCTTTTCCTCTATGAAATATCATATTCATATCTCGATACATATAAAGGATATACATACTCTACTAACATTCGTTAGCAATATAATAAAATTTAATCAACAATAACAAAAAACTTTATGAATCAACCTCAAATATGAATATTCGATATGAAATGCTTTTATGTGAATCTTCATAGTGCAACTTGTAATATTTGTATTTTATCTCACAGTTGTTGTATTCAATACATTTGGAGTGAACTGTACACTATAAATAGTAATAAACAATTTTTAATAAGGTTCTATTTCTACTTATTACTTAGCTGTCATCAACCTTCCCTTTAGATAGAAATATCGACTCAAAGAACATGGCGAAATACGTACTCTAACATGAAAAGGGATAAAGCAAGGTGAAACGGCTTCTTAAATTATTCTAGACATCTGTCTGTCCAAATTCCAATTCAGAATGTACTTTTCATGCAATGTTGCAATATCTTTCTGTTAATAGATGTCTACCAGATTTGTTCGTTTTAGTCTTACATAGAATGTGATATTACTGTTGGTATAAAATGGGTATATGAATAAATATCAAGATTTTTTTTATCTAATTTTAGTTCTCAGAAAGCATGATCAGCATAAAACACTTTTATCTTACTAGCATTGTTTAATATGTTTTGCTGCTATGACATGTATATATATATTTGATATTGACTAACAACAATTCATCAGAAATTAAAGAATCGACTCATTATGCCTTCCTTTTACATAAATGAACTTTACGAAATGGTGTGTTCTGTTATTATACATATCACCCTGGTATAATTGAGTCATCCTTCTGGGTGTGTAAATGACATTGCTTATCAAGGGTTTGATTACATTGATAGGAATGAAATATTTTATACACAAGATAAATTGTTTGGTAATGAATAAAATCAAAGAAAATAATGAAATGTTTCAATTGTAAACTGTAAACTCTTTAATAACACTCATTTTATTTTGTCACTTTGTGTTCTTCTTTCATTTAGTAATTAAACAGATGCAATGTGTTCTTTAACTATTAACCATAAGGTGCACAATGTGAATACTCACTCATAGGCTGACATCCGTCCTGGCAAACATCAACATGATATATGAACATCATTATTTTATCTATGAAAAAGGATACCCCACAAACCCTCGGATATTGTGGAAATGTTCACTGGTTTTTTGGACGAACATGCCACTTAAAGATCGAGAAAACGTCAAGCAATTTCGGCTATGTTCAGTTTCAGAAATGATAAAATCACTGTTTGTCGTTCGGATGTGCATCATTATATCACTCGGGCGTCGCCCTCGTGATATAATTTCTCGCACCAAACTCCAAACACTGTTTGGGATATGTTAATTCTTAAATAGAATAATCATGTTTACTAAACTTTAAAGAAGTTATGAAGAAAAATAGCTTCAAATGTATAAAGACGTACAACACGTCAGCTGGGAGTGACAAATCTACATACGCCCCCCCGGTCATCCCATCCAAACCCCCCGAAAAATGTTTGGCATAATAAATGATTAAATGATACAATTTCAAAGTGTGATCATAATGCAACAATTTTACAAGTCATTAGTACACTATGTTAGGCCTTACCGGGGTCAGGGATTCACTTATAAAAGAGCCATGATTAGTTTGGGCATAATACCAATTAACATAGATACTGAAACACCAAAAATAAATATTGCTAATGAAGTCTGATAAATTTCTATTCAGAATAATTTCCATATGCTTTATATTAGACAAATGTATGAACAATGACTCAGACCAATAACGTATTAACATCGATTCTAAAGGGATTTACATTATCAGTAGGAAAAGGAGATTTATTGCATGTTTGTTACCGTATAAGTTATATCATTTGTTGTTCAAAAATGAAATACAATACCATGGCCTGAATTTGCAACATTGTTACCTACATTAGATTAGTTTACAACAGTAATTATTTTATCTCACTCATTAATTGTTGTACTTTATAGTGAAGTGATAGGCTGTCAAGTGTCTGTTTTATTCGTTTTTTATTGTTGTTTTAAATCAATCAGATTTTTTAAATCCGTTTCCAAATTAACTCAGAATATCTGTTCTATGTCTTTGATTTTTCGTTTCGACAAAAAATATCGACAGTTCAAATCAGACAGAAATAAAACAAGTTAACATTGCTGCTCAAAGAAGAAAGTAAATAATTGATAGTTCAGAAGCATAGCTCAAAAATATTTCTTCATGAATTCCATCGTGACTTAATTAAATTTGAAATATTGAATACTGATTGTTTCTGAGACATTCCGAGTAATTGGGTTATATTTCCATTTCTAGCTTTAGATCATGTACCAATTAGGATAAGTGTCGATTAAATTCAAATGGTATGATATTGAATACAAGCAAATCAGTATTGATCTTTATCTTGGTTTTAAGTTTCCGTAACACCCAACAATACGTTGCGTTTTATTGTAAATGTAAAGTTGAATTATATTTTTCAGAACTATTCACAAAAAATGTTCAATGAATTAAAAAATTATGTTTTATCTTGCTTTACAGGTTTTGTAAGAATAAATTTTAAATTGTTTTTTGATTTGATGTTTATTTTCTTCATGATAAGAAGGTTATTGATGATTTTTAAAACATTTCAAAAGATGAATCCATGTGTGAGCTGTTCTGTCACGCTTTCTCGTCAAGATATGTCGATTTGAGTCCTTAAAAAAGTCTGATGACCTGCAATGAATAATTTGAAAATTTTATTGATATTTTTGACAGTGAATTGGAGTCTTGAATTAATTTTCCTCTATCAAAATCACCCAAAACAATGTAATGTCTTTAACTGAAATATTCACAAAGAATTGATTTTCAATTTTAAAAGTACACAATCATATGATGTGTTCTTTCGTTTTTCGTAATTAAATTTTTCTGACAGAATTTTATTCTTCTTTTCCATCCATTTATTTAATTTATTTTACAACTTGACATTGAAATACGAAATGTTCTTTATCCATTATCAATATTGTGGTGGATAGCTTCCTATAAATAGAAATGATAAAACATATTATAATTTCAACGTCTTCGTGACAACCCGGACAATTTTTACATTATACATTAGACAATTTTTGAGGACAAATTATCAACATCCTAGCATCTTATACAATTTTAATGACTGAGAATCGCATTAGCAGTTTCTCTATTACATTGACATTAAGTATATTCTATTACATTATAACTTTTGTACAATCGTGTGTTTGAAAAGCGTAAAATATTATAGATTAGAGAAACTATAAAAGTTTATATAAATCTGCTGCCTATAATTTGCATAATCATTCTCTGAATTCAAAACAAAATTAAAAAAGAATTATTTGAAAAGACCTGTTTGAAAGAAATATGTTTGTATACGACACCGCTTTATTTAACCGAAGTTAACCGAAGAAATAATAAGGGCAGAATAGATACTAACTTAAATGATGGAAGTATTAAGGTAAATTCCTTATTGTTCGTTGTCTATTTTACAAGTAATATTCCCATGTATCTTGATATGTGAATACATATTTGATTTATTCTTGCACATTGTAATGAACAGTCTAGCCTTAACTTTTGAGATTGCTTGTATAATACTCTCAGGATCTAACCCTCTGTCCGTCATGATATCGTCATCTCACGTGAACATATTCATTTATTCATTGGTATTCATGAAAACTGAACAAAAACATGACAAAATAGCATTGAAAACTTTCATGATGACAACATATGAGCCCTGACATGTATCTTACCAAAGAGTTTAAACACATAAGTGAATTACCTGATTAAAACAGTGTTGCAGTTTGTTTTAAATAGACATGATTTCATTAGGCAATATATATTAATAATTTGATTCCCATCAATTATTATTAAAGCATTAAATTGATTAAAACGGTTCAATTGTTACCTTCTAATTTCCATCATCATAATACATGACTTTTATGTCTTTATCTAGATGTCTTCCCATGACAGTGTAAAAAGGTTCTTCTGCGAACACAATTATCTCAAGTAAAACGACTAGAAGTTGTCGAATTCCTAAGGTTGAAACCGGATTCCTTTCTCATGTATTGTCTTATGAAACCAGAAGTGGCTAGTTGCAAGGGTGTATTCGAATTTTTTTATTGTTACCGGCATGGGGCTATTCGAAAACAAGAATAAATGTTTTTGTTACTTTAAATGAATATTTGCAAGAGCAGTTGCTAGTAGATTTCATAGAATGATATATAAGCATTGTTTTAAATTGTAGCCTCTTTAGTATCTAGCAACTATTAAAAGCATCGTTGCCAACTAAGACTACCATTTACATTTAAATGACAGTGTCAGAAACTATAAATGTTCTGTTTCTTACAAGTCAAAGATAAAAAGAAAAAAAACCTTATCTAGAAATATCAAAAAACAGTTTAACGACCAATCAATACTTAAATCAATAGCAGCATGTTTCTTGTTTTACAATAAAAGACGTTACTATACGAAAAGGTGATTGCTCTATATTTTATCTTTTATTGCATTAACTTGTCAAAATGAGTAATTGTTAGATGTAAATAATAAAGAAAAACATGCAACTCTGTTACAATCCATGCGACACAATTTACTTCATTTGTGCCGATTTAATTTGAAAAATAGTTGTAAAATAAAACATTAGCAATCAATTACAATTTCTTTGTACTGACTTACCAGAGATGAATTTAATTAAATATTGATGTCAAGTAGAACGTTTTCAAGCACCATATTCTTAAGTAATGTCATGTCAATGAAGCACAGCCCAATTTATTTTGTTTTCAACTCCCTTTACCACAACATTTTCTGTTCTTGTGTAAATTGAAGTACGACACATACGGTATACAACTGTTTTCATATGTTATAAAGCGTAATTTAAATTAATAACGCCATGATGATTATTTTCATTCACGCTAGATGAGTACCAATACTCTAGATGGATCACGAAAAAGAGCGCAGGCGTCATGAGTCGCGCGCGTTCCTTCACAGACATGCTAGAGAAGGAGACATGTTTCTTGAGATAAAAAAAATTGTTTTGAATTAAAACTTATATGAAGCCAATGAATCCTCCGCCACCAACACATCGAGTGCAACGACTTGGTTTTCTATTTTTATTTTGTTGTTGTTTTTTGTTGTAATTGTTTTGTTTCTTGTTTTTTTTGAAAAGCGTTGACTTTATTGTGATGTCGCATTCAATTGACATTCATCGTGCGCCGACGTATGATAGGTGCATGTTTTAATCTTTCATTTCTTCATTAACATGTATTTCTTGCTATTTTTTTTTCTTCGAAAAAATTCATACTTGATGTAGAAAAAACATTTAACACTGTTTTTTAAAAAAAATAACTTGAAAAATGACAAAGTTATAACAAAAGTCTACGTATTTTCCGAACATCCTTCGTATAACCATATGCCAAGATTGCAGTGTACTATACGTTCTCTGCAAATTATGTTGCTATCTTCGAACCTATGTTTTTGACATAAATATGAGACAAAATTGTCTGAATAAATTCCGTATGAAAAATGACCTACTATTAAATTGTTATTACCCGGTCAATAGACATCATTATTTTTGTAGCTAATGTTACAGGATGTCATGTTTAATACATTTTAAGAAGCCTACTTCATCTTTGATCTATACTTATTTGACAATTTTCCATTGCATTTCTTTTGAATTGTTTTTTTATGAAAACCGAACCGTCTATGTAATATTTTATGTATGAACATAATTATGATAGACAGACTGCTTTAGATATTTTGGAAAACAGTAACAGTATTTATTTTGTTTTTACTTTTAAATTTAAAAAACTGGAAAAGAGGTGAAGCAGAGAAAACAACACAAAAACACTACAAGTTACATATATACTTCACTCATATTTTCACTAAAGTGGTTCAGACAGTTTGCGTGTCATGATTGAAAATATTTTAGTCTGTACTGTTATATATTAAGTTATATTTTGTTTTTGGTGTTTATATTTTTAACCATTCTATATGGATAATTGTACTAACTAACATGGTCAGATTTTCTAAGTATTTGTATTTGTAAATTAACTGAAGTCTGCTTGGGTGACTGGATATTCTATAAGTGTAATTAAAATAACATTATTTATCTCATCAAAGAAAATACTTCATCCCATTCAGGTCTGCATCCGGCATTATTTGTGCTGGTAATATATCGTTCGACAAGCATGTTGGTGGTCGACACCAAACCAAACTGAAAAAAAAACGTATGTCTGTTGATATTCATTCTCAAGCAGATGGTGGTACTTATTATACGAATTTGGAAACAAACATGTTACTGGTCCTATTCTTGTAGGTTTTTACATTTACTTCCAAAGCACTTAGCTGTGACACAACATCTTTAATCGACAATTTTCTTAATTTCTGTTTTAGAACGTGACCCCTGTAATGTTCATAAAACGACAGTTGTTATTATTATAAATCCTTCAAGAAAACAAGTAAACACTGTTAAAAAAATTTATTTAGACTATTATAACCATTATAATCTGTTAATGGCTTAAAATCTTTTAAACAATCTCTTTAATCAGTTACAATCTTTAAAACTTATTAATAAAATGTATTTTATTACTTTTTTCAATAATCACTGACTATTTCAAATATTTTCATTGTTTTGAACTTTACCAAATGTATGATCCTTTCAACCTGACATATTAAGTTTTGCACAATTTTAATGGCATACATACTGTAGATTAACATTACAGCATAACACTTACTGTTGGACAAACATCTATAGTGATATTAACGGTTTTATAATATAATAATAAGTACATATTCATAACATGAGACTACAACCTTCTTCAAACTCTTTCTTTCTATTCTTTCTTCATTTTCTCTCTACTTTTCATCTTTATTAGTAACTGTTGTTTATATATTTGTTACTCTGATTTATTTATTGTACAAACTTAAGTTGAATGTTCTCGTCCATTTTTATCGTTTAAAGTCTATTATTTTGAATCAAAACCTTTTTCTGAAAAACCTTACCGTCCGCCCAAGGAAAAGAATGAGATTTGTTATTCACTATAATATTAAAATTGTCTTTCTTGTTTGTAAATATTTATGTATCTAATTGGGAATAAATAAACTAAAATAAATGTCACCATTTATAGACAAAGAAATAAGTTTTTCCATTATTTATTATTGAATAAAAATCATCATTTCATTACACTGATTATGGCTTGCTTTTTAGAAATATAATAAGAATATGAAATAGATATCCTAATTACAAAATTATGTTCTAAATCGCATTGTTTTTATGGCAAGTTGAACTAATTAGTAAGTTTGAATTTTTTCACAGCTTGAACATAGATGAAAACTTGCATAGTTATAATATACAATTACAATTTAAAACGATCATGATTGTAATGTTTATTTTATCAAAATAAAACGTAACATCTACTTTATTCAATTATATTATTTGACATCATTCGTACGAGTTCAGATATATTCATGAAAACAATTTCTTTCCTATGAAGATATTGTTTGTGTAATCTACATATTATCAAAATAATAAAAAGGGATTTATTAAAATATATATTGTGTACCAAAACTTATAATCATCATCAAATCATCTGTCATTCGCTTATTTATTGGACATTTGGTTCCACAGAATAGGTTCCACATATCACACAGACTCGTCAAATACGGTGAATGAATATGTTAGAATGCTTTATTTACATCGTTAAAATGTATCTTATGCTAGTATTATATATAATTTCTATTCTGCCTTCTATTTCAAAAGTAACATTTGTCTTTTTTTAAGGAAACAACTGGAAAGGAGGCAAGGATACATCAAAAACATGAAAATGGGGAGATAATGGAAAAGTGCAACATCTCTCACGTCACCTAGCACCGACTTAACCGGTCAAACACAATTATCTGATCATTTTTAAACCTTTTTCATATTCCTCGGACACATATTCCTCTGCCTGTTTTAACATTAACAATTAATTTACTAAATGGGTTCAACAAATATCTTTATTCTACTCATTATCCGTCTTTTCTCTTTTTCTAACATAAATATTGTTATTTCTTTCTTTCTTTTTTTGATAGTTTGCATCTGCATGCAACTTACTTATAACTCATTTTTAAAATTGAGCATTATCTTTAAATGGTTAGTCAAGATTTTTTTCGACGTGGTAGTGCCATAATATAAAATTACTTAATTCTTTGTTTTACCTTAGTACACTGTATTAAAAGGGTTGATTGTACTTTTTACATTATTAAATTAAGGAGCATGTTCGTTTCTATAATGTTACAGTATTATTGTCAGATTTACTTTTGATTTTCAAGGGGTTAAATTATTAACAAATATTTGTTTATATCGCCTGGATCATATGCTAAGTTTTTATTTATCTATCAAATTAAATCATTTTTGCAAGCAAGACCTATTAGCATTATACCCAAATCCATTTCGTAAGCTTTCCTACTTCTAACAGGAAATTTAATTTATGTTTAATTTACCATCATATCCAAGAAACAGTGACTGTTATTTACTTAAATATCTGTAAGATGTCCATTCGGTTAGTTTTTATTAACTTATTCTGCGAGCGTCCTACATTATCGAAAGTTTTAAGCACTTCCTTTCCCAGCACACCTAATAAAGAAATAAGTTAAACTTATATCAGAAATGGTTTCTCTTTCATTCATAACATTCAGATAATATCCAGATTGCTATTTCACATTCAACACGTTAAATTATAATATTCCATAAAGTAGTAAATCTAACCTTATCAACGTTTATTCAGACCGATAGCATGTTCATCCAATTTACTTTTTTAATCAGTGTTGGCTCATTTGATTTATTGTTTTTCAATTTGTAAAATGATGTTTCTACAATATGTAATGCAATAAAAGTAGGATATAATGAAATTTGCGAAAATGTTTATTAAATTAAAAACGGTAAGAAAGACCGCCTTTTATCAAATGTAACACTAGCCTTACAGTCGACCTCTTTTGGCGTTTTGAACGTTACAAAAGACACATTACAGCGAACATAGTCATGCAAACAGATTATTTGTTCGTAGTCTGTAGAGTATGTAAGCGAGAAAGATTGATAAACAATACATAAGAAAGTAACATAGAGTAATTGATGGTTAGTGTACATTATCCAGTAACAGGTTCTTCGGATTTCGGCATTACACTTTTATAGCTTTTATATTTGTCTTACAAAATGGTTCTACAATAAAGTGATTTTACGTTAACCAATTTAAGTACAGACTAGTAAATTCAAGAATTAGAAATTAAGTACATATGTATATCAAATTATTTTTGTTCATGATTTTGAGTGATTTTGCGATCAACATTCCTGCAAGCGTCAGTTGATTTATGATATTAAGAGAATATTTTGACTTTCAATGATTGATTACAGGCATAACCTACAAATACATATTTATGTGACTTTCAATAAAGGGTCACAACAATTTGTAAATAGCATAAAAACATTTGAAAACTTCTAAACATAACTTCGTTGCTTAATAGGTTGTTTTAAAAAAAATCCATAATACAATTTATTCTGTTGTTCTGTGTACACATGGTTATTCTTTATAAAATTATATTTTTATTCACAAATACACTTATATATTGTTTATTATCTTCAATGTGCGATGGTCAACAATTTCTAATTTCGATTGCTATGAGCAAAGCTATTCAATCAGCCGTATACTGAATATTATGTTTTTTACTTTGTCAAATTGGCATTATATGAAATTAGCGTTATTACATGAAAGTACAAGAAAAGCATTGATGCAAAGCATCAAAGGCGACGTCAAAAAAATTTGATCAAGTTTTGCACCTAAATACTTAACAAAAAATGTGTACTTTATAGCAGTACCATGACATGTGACCTGGAGGCTAGGCCCAGTTTAAGTCGCACTTAAACCACCAGCTGCTGTCCATCAGAGATAAGACTTGAACCATGTAAGAATGTCATTACTTATGGCAGATGCTTGAAGTATTATGAAGAAAAAGAAGAACTTCTTCATGTGCAGAATAGTATGATCAACTTATCAAATGCCTTTTGTAGATCTAAAAGTATCATAATACAATCTGTTAAATGAACCAAACATGTGTCAGTTGAAAAACCACTTCTAAACCCTGACTGAAACTGCCTGACCATGACTCGAACCCATGACTGTCAGAAGACCTATTGAGCTATCCGGCCGGCTACACATATTCTCTTTAATAATGAACAGTTCTAAACCACAACATGTTTCCCCACTATATTGATTTGTGTCCTAACAGAGCATAGTGAAGTAAACTTAGGGTTATATGCAGTTACAGTATGAGAAAAACTTTCAGCTTGACTAGAACTCGAACCTGTGACCCTCAGAATAATATACTGTGGCTGTAGCGATTGAGCTATCTGGCCACTTACACATTTTCTCCACTAAATAGTGAACAGTTCTAAACCCCGACAGATACTTTTAGATTTTTAAACTAGCAGGTAGATTAATTCTTAATAAAACAAATAAGAAAAAAAAACTTACATACTCATAGTCTTAATCAAAATAACAAGTTATATATTGTATAATTAATTTTACTAAAAAAGGGCTTAGACAATTATTGGTTGTGCTATTATTTATGGCAGGTCAATTTGAAAGTGAACATAACTGTACTAATACATGTACAATATCTAATTTTTTGTACAGATAAAAAACTAACCTTTTTTCTATGATAAGAAATTTTATGAAGGTTGATTTGTATTTTGCATCAAGGAGAACCGGGCGAAAACATGAATATACAACAAACGAACCACTTTGTGGTAAATTGTATTTTCATGTTTTCATTTGGCGCCTGGTCACTTTGTGTACTTTGTTGGTTTTCATGTGGCACAAATCACCCACTTTAAAATTTAGTGCACAAATTTATTCAAGTGAAAGTAACTATCTAATCTATGAAAAGTCTGTTGTTTGGTGGGTGACTCTGGAGACCTGGAGGTTGAGACCGGTGTCCCTCCTTTCCACATTGATCAAACAGAACTGTCCTTTTCAAACTATACACATGTTAGAGAATAATTAGTATAACAATTCAGAATATGATTTTGTGAGACTTTATAAATTATATTGCTTGAGCCAAGTTTATAAGGACATTTTGAATCCATACATGTATACTGAACCAAAAAGAAACTTTCGTAAAGTATGTGCCAGTTGTTCAAAGGTACCACTTAGATATACACACTTATATACATGTAGTAGCTTGTAAAACTCGTTTTGTTTGCAAAATCGGTCAGCTAATCCCCGTATAAAAGCCCGATATGTTTATCCAACGTAAAAATCGAGTTTCAAAAGGATTGAAAAACTGTACTAACATATTTACTATCAAACTTAGAGAAAGTTTCTTTTTTGTTTCAGTATATTATCATTTATAACTTTAAATGAAAGTCTCATCCCTTTAATAATAATGTCATAACTGTAACTCTTTAAATACAGAAATATTTTAAGTCATATCATATCCATATACTAAGATATACATGTATGCACATAACATTAATAACTCCCAGTTTCTATTAAATAAATATGAAATCCTAACATTAACATCAACATTGGTACTAATGGATGGAATTCAAAATCTAGTACTTAAAAGAAAACTATAATGTATAAACTCTATTATAGATACTATTATTAGCCAGCTAACACTGGGTAGAACCACCTATAACCTGTAGACTAATCAATACATGTATTATCATTTATAAATTTAAATGCAAGTCTCATCCGTCATAACTGTAAGTCTTTAAATACAGAAATATTGTAAGTCTCATCATATCCATATACTAAGATACACATGTATGCACATTACATTAATAATTCCCAGTTTCCATTAAAAATAAATATAACATCCCATTAACATTCAATTTGGTACTTGGAAGGAATTCATAATCTAAAAGTAAAAATAAATCTCAAATAGTCTATATCATATAATAAAGATTGAGTTGTATGAGTGTCTAAACATTAAATGCATATATCTTACAGTAACACATACTGTCCCTCTTTTAACCTTTCATAAGACTTTACTATATAATTAACTGCATATATATCAAGCTTTCAACATTCCGGGTACTAGTACACTTTGTAAAAACTATCATTCTGTGCAATAGATAAACGTTATATGGATAAAATCAATAGGATAATCGTTTACAACAGTTCCATTACCAACCCTAATACTCATTTGCAGGTGAACGTTCTTCTTGTAGAAAAACTTTGAAAATATATAAATGAATGCATCAATGTAGACCACAACGGTATTCGAAATCCGGGTTTTAGTATTGCCAATAAAGCTAAGGGACAAGCTGTTAAACTGAGCCTGCAATTTTGTGAAAATAATATCACAATGCACATGCTTTTTACATAAAGTTATTAAATACAATTATAACAACATATTTGTTTACTTGATTTTTACGAATTAAAATAAAACTAATACACACAACATGACATTAACTGCTAATAATAACAGCTCCTTCCATAGGACAAAATAAAAAGCATTCCTTAAGAGACGACGCCGCTGACCGGCGTCGCCAATAAATATATAGTGAGTTAATCTATACAAATAACTGTGTCCTCGAAAAAAAAACCACACACTGTGTTTGTTATATCCAATAACAGATAATCATCAGTAAAACCAACATGATTTAAATGAGACAATGCAAAGGAGTGTTCTTTATTTAACAAAAGGTCTATACAATTTGATATATTTAAACATACGGTACTGGTTTAGAAGTGTTATTAAAATAACCAGATGATTTCTTATAAAAAAAATTATTATCTAAAATACTGAGACAACAAGAAAACGATATGTATCGTAAGATTTCTGAATCAATAAATAAACAATTTGCCTGTTTAACTATAAAGTTAATGTTTTTCATAGATATCAGATAAAAGTATAAGTTTAAAGATATTTCAAATTTAATGAGAATATTCGGTTGACGCCAGCGTTCTTTCAATGTCTCTAAACGTAAGTCCTAATTTGCATCAACGGAAGACAATGTCTAAAAAAATAGGAAAGATAAATTCTTTACGTTTTCACGTTTTTCGTGTAACGTGCGTGCGTATATCGTGCAACGTGCGTTTGTTGAAACGCTTCCTCAAGCGTGCATCGTTTACAAGCGTTTAACGTTTATCGTTTTTCGTGTATCGTTTTTCGTGTATCGTTTTTCGTTTATCGTGCGTTTGAAAGCGTGCGTTTGTTATTCCCAGAAACGTGTTGCGTGCGTCTGCGTTCGTCTAAGCGTTTAAGTACCGTGCTTTGCTTATGTTACTATTGAGAAGTAAAAGAATATGTTAGATAGATATATCATATGAATTTCTTGTTTCTTAAACATGTAAAAGATGTTCAGTGTCCCTGTCAAAGAATGAAAATATTATATAATGAAATATTGTTGTGATATTTACATTAAAGTTTTAAAGTTTGTGACCTGGTCAGATTTCAACATGCTTTACGTTGAAGATTAGTTTTAATCCTATTTTAAATACGCATAAATATAAGATTCAATTACTATATTTAATTGCAACATTTTTGAAATTCAATTCAGCAAACAGATTTTTATATGCGTACCAATATATCCGATATGACGTTCGTCAGACATCATATGTGATGATAATCAGACTAGCAAAGCCCCCCCCCCCCCAACCCTTTACAAATTCATCTTCTGACGTTTCATCAAAGACTGTCCGAATCCTATTTAGGGTGATAATTATTTTAGACAGTTCCTTCCCATTTTTCTTAACAGATTTATATTGATATGTAACAGCCTGGCAGGGACTCGAACCCCTGACACTCGGAATACCATTCCGCGGCTCTTGAGTTTCTCTGAGCTATTCGGCCGCTTACACATTTTATGTGTTTAAATACTGAATGGTTATAAACCAACTGTGTATGCAAATATTTCTTCGAATTTCCCAGGATTACTTAGCAATGTGAATTAATTTCTAGCTGGGCTATACAAATGTACATTGTATGTCAGTCACAGGGTGAGAAAAAAGTGCATCCTGAAATGGACTCGAACCCGTGACCTTCTGAATACCGTACCGCGGCTGTACCGACATTTATTTATAGTTTCATTATTTATACATTTATAGTAAACACTTTACTAATTATACATTGCACTATTTCTATATTTTTGTAGAATAAAAATAGCTAGATTTTTTTAGATAAGAAAATTCTATGGTGGCTAAAATGTACCATGTTGTACTTTTTAGACATGTTATCACAACAGACAGGCTAAGCCACCCTTTATAAAATTTCCCTATCTGTCAGCTCATAATCAGGTTATATACTACTATTTTGTATGTGACCTGGGCTTTTAAGGACCTTTATTTTGTTTCAAGACCCGTCTGACAACCATATTGATGTAGTGTAATTACTTGTGATATTTAATAAATATATGTTTTGTTAAATAATGATACCTTGATTAGGTATTTCCTTTGTTATTCTGTGTTTCTATTAAATGTGTAATAATCCACAGCAGGGTCTTTCAAAAAGAATGAAAGACCCTGTCCACAGTATTGCGATTGTCATTTTTATTGTTCTATTAATACTGCCTGCCTTTTTGGTATGCCGTTCGGTCAAAATATTAATATAATCCAGCTTAATTTATCCATCTGTTAACAAATATTATTCTTATTTTATATCAAATTCACCCCAGCTGGATTTCTATGAATTTCAACCAGTCTGATCAAACAGAAGAATACAATGATATAGCAATATTCCTATTATGTACAATACACAGTTGCAATAATTATTTTAGCACTCTTAAAATTTTCAATCCTTCTTTCCCCATCCAGTTCGGTGTTTACATGTTAAAAGTTAAATGAGCCGCGTCACGACAAAACCAACATAGTGGGTGCACATCTGCGTAGTCTGATCAGGATCCAAGATATTCGCTTACAAATCAATTATAACAAGTAGAGAAACTGATAGTGAACAGCATGGATCCTGATCAGACTGTGCGGATGCCCAGGCTGGTCTGGATCCATGCTGGTCGCAAACCCATTATGTTGGTTTGTCGTGATGCGGCTCAAATATATCTTAATCTTATATGAAGTCCATAATATAACCCACTTTGATATACATATATAGCTCTCTTGATTTTTATTCTGTATATTATCTAAAACCACTTTTAAGGTTTATCGATCCGTAATCATTACTTAACATAATACCCCTTTTAGATACCCGAGATGAGCCCAAGTCGACCTTTGCTAACTTAAAAGTATATAACCTGTCCATATATAACCATATAATTCTTTGGAGATTTTTCTCAGCTTAGGTATGCTGTAGTCCCAAGTCACTTGTTTAACTTCCCTCAAGTAAGTTATAAACCTCATAACTGATAAAATTCTAACCATAATATCACTTACTTAAATATCACCTATGTATTTATATAAACTTATAAAAACAGGTTAATTGGTACCCATTTTGCATACTTATATCTCTTGCAACCTTAACAATTTCAATTGATTGTAATTTTAATTTTCCTACATTATATCAATTTTATGCTTCATAGGTAGGTCAATTCAAAAGAGCATAATACAAGATCCCTATGAAAAGTAATGTAATTGATAACTCAATCCAAATAAACTTTATTAATTAAAAGCTTTAATTAGATGACTTAAAAAAGAAGATTTCATTAATTGTCCATGAAAAATATAAAATGTTATAGTAAATTCCATGTGGACCCCAACTATTAAAGAAAGCAGTGCCACATAAAATGTCGATACAACGGGTAATTTTACCTTAAACTTAACCTCTTAGGAAATGATACAGAGTTTTTAATATAACATAAATCTATTATATTAATTAACAAACATATTTAATTGACTAAAAAAAGGTAGTCCTAAACAAATTCATTACAAAATATGAGAATTATGGCAAATCACCTAAGATGCCTAAATGTCCAAGATAATACACTAAATCACTACAAAATATGAAAATTTTACCTAATTATAATAGCCTTGGAAATTAAACAAAGCTATAAGTGGAACATTAATCTATCATATTGATTAACAAACATATCTAATTGACTAAACTAAGGAAGTCCCACCAATTTCATTACAAAATGTAAGAATTATTGCAAATTTTCCTAAGATGCCTTACTGTCTTAAGATAGTACACTAATTCACTACAAAATGGGGAATTTTACTTTATTATAACAAGCCTAGGAAATGAAACAGAGTTATAAGTGCAACATAAATCTATTATATTAATTAACAAAGCATATCTAATTGATTAAAATAAGAATATCTCAATAAATTACATTGAATATTCAAAAAATTATGGCTAATTTCCTATATGAGTATAACTATCCAAGCTTATATACACACTAATTCATTAAAAATGGGAGTAATATTACCTGATCATAACCTCATGGTAAATGAATTAAAGTTAGTTAAGCAACATAGTTTTTATAATAATTAGTAAAACCTACATCAAATTGACTTATATTAAGAAAATCCCAACAAATTTCATTGAAAATTAAGAAATAATGGCTAATTTTCTATAATGCCTTATTAATAACTTTACCACACTAAATCATTGAAAATTTGGGTAAGTTTACCTAGTTTTATAACCTTCTGGTCACTGAAACAAAGTAAGTAAAGCCAAATAATGTATATACTATCAAGTAACTATACATCTAATTGCCTAAAATAAGAAACCCCATTGAATTAAATTGACAATGAAGAAAGATAAGGTAAATTTTCTATGATGCCTAACAGTTCAAGCAAATACATTAAATGGGGGTAATTTACCTTATTATATGGAATAACCAAAAAAAAGATTTTTTTTATTTCTTTATAGTAAAGTCACAGCTCAGAACTGTTCACTATTGAGGGGAGGAGATGTGCAAGCAGACTGATAGCTTAGTCGGTAGTCTGCTTCGACACCGTATTCAAGGGGTCCCTGGCTCAAAACCCAGTCAGGCTGAATATTTTTCTCACCCTTTGACATTTGACTCCCAACAGTAAGTTATAAAAACAATGTGAAATTGGCCTTGAAGTTTCATACCATCACCTATTCAAAAGGGGACTGTGATGGATGGTATACAACTCAAAGTCCTATTTCACATTGTTCACTGTAAACATTCAAGGACAAATTCTAATAAAGGAGGGAAATATGTTATGGTTCAGAACTGTTCACTATATAGGGAGATGATGCGTAAGCAGCCTTATACAATATAGTTCAGTCGGTTGAGTGGCAGAATGGTATTCCGAGGTCCCCGGTTAAAGTCGTGGTGAGGCATCACCTTTCTTTTTTAACTTATGACAGTAACAAAAAAGAAAGGTATTAGGCATTTAATGTTCCTTAATAATAATTTTCATAGCATATTATAACATATTAAGTGCAAGTAATGTCAATAAATTTCAATGCTATGAAACATATTTTCTGATGCATCACTCTTTGGTAAATCCATACAGTATACTTTACAGTTTACACATGATTCACAAATTATTGGAGTCCAACACTCCTCCCCTCCTGGCACTTATGGAGGTGCATGAGGTTGACAGGTTTCTCCATTTTCCTCATTTTTTTCTCACTTACAGTTTCGGGCCCAAAATAGAAGTTTATTCTTAATATATAAATACTCTAATTCATTAAATTTCATTAGGCTTGTGTTGACACATCACCAATGCAATTGTAAATGAAGGTTCTAATTTATAAACCAGTGTTTATAATAATTGAAATAAATAAGCTTTATTCCTTTTTTTTCACACTTCTATAGTTCTTATCTGTTATATGAAAACATATTTTAATCAATATCTTTTTATGGAATTAAATGTTTTGATAACAAAAAAAATGAATAAATATATGCATGTAGTTTTACAGCTGATAATTCTTTCAGAACTCATATAAAATATCATGAGGGAAATTTCATTATGGAATTCCTTTCATTATACGTATTATCACCGAAAATCTTCTTTTTATCTGTTATGTCCCAGTTTATATTAATCATGTTTGCAAGTATGTTTATATATTATATTATAACCCATAATGCATGGTATTTATTTTATATATTTATCGAATTTAAAAAAAGGTAAAGAACAGACCAGGGCTTTGAGGCCGAAACGGTCAGGGCCGAAACGTCCAGGAGGTGTAAAGTCCTGAAACATATAGATTTTGCACTTGTCTTGAAAATATGTTGGACTGCCGGTCTGCAATGTATGTTTTCCTTAGTTTAAAAAGGTCATGTATTAATTTCGTTCGCTTCTATGTAAATGACTTGATAAATTGAAGTTTCTTTTGTTTGCACCAGAAGCGGTGTCGACGTAATTATCGTCTATCTAAGAGATTCCTTGGCTAAATTAAAGACGAACCCGTTAAATTATTCTTAATACACGTATTAGCGCATGATGGCTTAACGTGTCGTTGCCCTGTCCTTTTTATGTTTGGGGTCCGCCTGGGCTCCTTGCCATTGGTTCTTGTTGCTGGGTCATATGGGGGTTGCGTTCATTGAACGCCGCCTTTCCTTGTTGATCTTGTTTTTCATATTTTATAATTTAATTCTGCCAGACAAAAAATAATGTTGTGCCAGGTTGAGTGCATTCGCGGATTGATATCATATATACAGCTCTAACCTGGGACATAAGATAAGTTAGTTAACATAAACCCGTTTAAAATAGAAATATACATGAATGTCTACTGTAGCTATCATTTAATCAAATCGCTAAACGATCTAGCTAAAGTTGTTAAAAAGTTATATGATAAGGATATTTAATTAAACGTTTAGAAACGTTTTCTTTTTCGCGTGCGTTTTAGCGTGCATTTTAACGTGCGTATATCGTTTAGCGTATTTCGTTTAGCGTATATCGTTTAGCGTATTTCGTTTAGCGTATATCGTTTTGCGTGCGTCTGCGTATTTCGTTTCGTAAAGCGCGCGTGTAACGTGCGTTCGTATAGCGTGTAACGTGCGTGCGTTTTTTTCGGAACGTGCGTTTTGCGTGTAAACTGAAACGTTCACCCTACTGTAATCAGTGCTTTCATATCAGACCCTGAAGCAACATTAAAATTTAGTAATAAAAAATATGTTCACAATGCAGTTAATTATTTATAAATTTCAGCTTGTTATAATATCAATCAATAATTCGTGAATATTTCTTGAATCAAAGCCTGATAATATCTGTTCATTTTTATGCCACAATTTCGAACTGAAATTTAAAAGATAGTTAATTTATACCATTATAAAACCTGTATGATTTGGTGTGCTAACAATTTACAGGAAACCATTTTAATTTTATGTTTAAGAGTAAACAGTAATAAAAATGTATGTTGCTTCAAATCATCAATCGATTCATCCATTGATTGAATTTAAAACAAATGACTAAGAGTTAAAACAACATATTTAAATTGTAGAAACAGTTTTATTGGACAAAATGATCGTGGCTATAAATAGTGTCCAATATAAAACAGTTTGCGAATGATCTATATGTACAAACAAAACCATGATCAAGATGTTTGCATAGTTCTGTTTATGAGAAAAAAGTAACCGTTATTAGGTTAACTTTTTGAAATGTCTTACAATTTCAAGATGTTAATATTCGTCTGCGCCCAGTATGATACAATGAGATAAAAATTCATAGTCCATTAAATTCTGAAATGCTCTCATACTTATGTCTTAAAAGCTTTCATTGGGTACCATTGGCCATAAAGCAGAGCCAGCTTTCGGTTTTGGTCAATGGAACAGTTACAGTGACTTTGTATTTTTTGTATGGAAAACAAATGTTCCATAATTCGATAATGGCAATTCAACGTTGCTTTCGTCACGCGAGATACATCCATCATTTTCTAAATATTTTTTATCAAAATATTAATATTAAATAGTATTCATTTCTCGATACATTACTTAACTGACATGTGTTAGCAATAGAATAAATCAACAATAATAAAATCACTTTAAATATCAACATCAATATCAATATTGTATGAAATGCTTTTTGATGTGAACGATCATAGTGAGAACTGCAATATATTTATTGTATGTCATTGTTATATTCATTACATCTGGAGGTAACATTATTATATATACATATATATATAAACAGCTATAAATGATTTTCAAATAATGTTCTTTTTTCTACTTAGCATCACCCTTCCCTTTAAATTGTAATATCAACTTAAACGAATACGGCGAAATCACATAAAAAGGATATAGTTAAGTAAAACGGCTTCTTAAAATTACTGTAGGCATATGTCTGTCCAAATTCAATTTAGAATGTACTTTTCATGCAATCTTGCAATATCTTTCTGTTGATAGATGTCTGCCAAATTGTTCGTTTTAGTCTTATATAAATGTGATTTAACTGAATACGAAAAACTATACGAATTCAATATCAAACATATGTAAGATATAAATAAGATTTTCATCTACTTTTAGCTCTGAATAATTCGATGATCAGCATAAATAACTTTTATCTAACATGTAGTTATTTTAATAAGTTTTGCCGGCATGGCAAACATTTATATATTTTTATATTGAATAACAACAACGCATTAGAAATTAAAGAATCGATTCATTATGCTGCCCTTTTACATAAATGAAGTGTTCTAAATGGTATGTTCTTTTGATATACTTATCACCCTGGTATAATTGAGTCATCCTCCTGGGTATGTAAATGACATTGCTTATCAACGGTTTGATTACACTTGAAACGCATGAAAGTTTTACACAAATAATAAAGATGCCGGTAGATAGTTCGGTAAATGAGTAAATCAAAGAAAATGTTTGAAATGTTTAACTTGTAAACTGTATTAGTCCTGCAATAAAACTGATTTAATTTTGTCAGTTTGGGTTCTTCCGTTTAGTTATTAAAGAGTTGCAATGTTTTCTTTTACTTTTAACAATCTTTAAGACATAATAATTACTAAAGATAACAGGTTACAAACCTTCTAAAATTCATCTACAAATGTATGTCTACAAGGAAACATATAACTAATTTCGTGCAAGCAGAACATTTTTTTTTCTTTTTGAAACGTTTTGTCTCTAACATTATTTTTCTTCATAAAGCAAAGAACTATAAAACCTTTATTTAATTGGAAGTCAACATTATTGGACTTCAGATAGGAACATAAGGGAGTGATCATCTGAAGAGTACAAATAGATGGTTTGATTGATATGTCCTTAAAACATCTAGAAACGTTGGCAATGTCTGTTCCAGTCTTGTTATACTTCTGCTCTACAGTACTTTATCAACAGCAGGTGTCAAGTGCTGTATGGCAGCTGTAAAAAATTGCCCCGTACTTCACTTCAGTGTTGTTATATTTTTCTGGTCCTTCTGGGAATCATTGATGCCAGCACTTTTAAATGTTGAAAATTGAGTACCGCTTAAGCCGGTGCTAGGAGTGTGAGGGATGTTGCACTTATTCAATAATTCTTCATGTACAGACTCAATAAAACCCAGTCTGCAATTTTCATATAATTTTGTTGGTGATTAATGCTTTCGAGGATCACTTTTTTCCAGATTTTCATTGGTTTATCTTTGGACGGAAATGCCACATAAAGGATTAATAAAAAAGTCAAGAAATTTGGTCTGATGTTGATGTAGGATTGTGGACTGAACATTAAAATATTATTATTATTCCATTTGGATGTTAATAATCAGCCTCCCTGCGATAAATTAAAAAGTGATTCTTACATTGTATCGAAAGCTAGAGCTACAATAACTTTAAAATACTTTGCTTACATCAGATGTCAATGACGGGCATTTAAAGTTTCCTAATGCATGCTTATCAATAGTGTCATCTCTTGTCATTAAGATTCTAGGTGAGCTATAGTCCTTTTGGTTTAATAGTTGTGTTTAAAAAGCTTACTCAAACGTTGAGTAAAGCAATGGTGATCTATTATTTACACTTATTATGACTTACTATCAAGAGATCTTATGTGGTACATTTTTGGAAACAAACAAACTTCTTATATGCAGCTTTTCAACCTACGCTACATAAATATTGAGAAAGTGTCCCCTCCGAAACATAAACCAGCAAAATTACATGCAAATTGCAGAAACGACTGATTGAGTCTGTACATAAGCCAGCCATTGACCTAATCGATTTCCTAGGAATTCAATTTTTAACTCAATAATGAAAAAATAGATTGATTGTGGAATAAGTACTGATTCCACGAGAAAGAATTGCCACTTTCCTCATTTTTCGTTGCTACAACGCTGTCATTTATGTCAGTTTCATTAAGAATATCTCCCCTCAGTAATATTTAGAACACTTTTAATGTTATATATGATAAATAATTATGCTAAATGCAAATATATTTTTAAGAAAGCGTAGCGTTGGAATATATTATAAACAAAACTGTTGAAAAATAGTAAAAAACGCGGAGAAATCATTTTTAAAATTTTCTTTCTCTTGGTTAGTGAAATGTTGATTATATCAATGTTTTCAATAACACTCAATCCACTCTCCCATCTGCCAATAAAAAGTTATAGGTTTAACAGTTAAAGTGAATTTTATATTCAAACAAAACAGTTATCAATGTGTAGAACAATTTGAAGAAAGAAAGTTATATAATTCGAAAGTATATCTGCGAATTGTGCACTTCAGAAAATTGAAAATTTAAAACAGATGGAGTAGTCCAAGTATAATTGTTTATATATCTTGACAAAGGATCATCAGAACAAGAGTATCACATAATTTAACACTTAAACAGATAAAATTGTCTTTTCCGACATAGCAATTCACATAACATGCGAACCGCATTTGTACTTTGATTTTTTAAATTATCTTAATTTGTGTGTAATAGCATATAATTATGGGTTTACTTGTTTTTTTTTTTTAAATCTAGAGCTTTCTTGCTGTTAAATATATTATGCATTTTTTAAATGAATTATAAGAAAACATACAATTGAGGTTGTTTATACAAGTTAAAAGCTTTGTGATGAATTTGGTATAATTGTGGCAACTTGTTTTACTGCATTGCCATTCTTTTCGAAAAATATAAAATTATAATTTGATACTGAAAGAGTATAGTTATATACCCAAATTGAATGTTGAAATATCTCCAAAACAAATTTTCACCGTTCAAAATAATTGTTTAAGTTGCATCCAACTGTCCATTCTGCCTGACACACACATGAGAAAGATGTTTTTTAACACGTGGACAACTACATTAATCTTCTTCAGAGCGTATTTTTTTCAAATTAAAACTAAATTGATTTTCAATGTTACTTTTCTTACAAAAAAAGGAACAAAAATATATAGCACAATATGTAAAATGTCTAATTTAAGGAGGAGTGCCTAGCTCGTGCAACAATTTATCACGCTCTAAGTTTCCCTAAAGGGCATTGTACGCATCGCATAATAACAATTTAATGTATTAACGAGATAGTTTCCATTTCCTAGGGAAATATGTGTTTCTTCTTAACCGAAACTCAGTTAGACTTTATTCTGAAATAAACTAGAAACTGTACCACTATCATGGCGTGAATACCCCCGCATACCACTTTGTCAGAATCGACAGTGGCCTATTTAGAGCTCGGACAACCTCCCTGCCAAATCCTGAGGTTACTAAGCCAGTGCTTTGGCTTAGTTTATGTATCTATCATGCTTCAAATGTGAAAATGTCAAAATCAATACATTGCGGGACAGGACATTATTTAGCAATTTGAGAAGAAAAGCCTTTTTTTTGTCAAGGTCCCTGTTGAACGTTGACCTTTGACCCAGTGACCTCAAAATCAATAGGGGTCACCTTATAGTATGATCAACATCCATAGCCAAATATGAAGACTGTGGGTCAAAGGAATCTTAAGTTAATGGGTGGACAAAACTTTTTGAAGTCTAAGTCACTATGGCCTTTGACCTTTGAATCCAGTGGACCTCAAAATCAAAAGGGGTCATCCCTACCAATCATGTCAACAGCCATGCCTAAAATATGAAGACTGTTGGTTCAAAGGAATCCTAAAGTTATTGGCAAGACAACTTTTTGATGTCAAAGTCCCTGTGACCTTGACGCTTTGACCTGGTGACCTCAAAATCAATAGGGTCATTTATTAATCATGACTAACCTCCATTCAAATATGAAGACTGTGGGTTCAAAAAGGGAATCTTAAGTTATTGGGCGGACAAGCACATTTTGAATGTCAAGGCCCCTGTGACCTTGACCTTTGACCTGGTACCTCAAAAGTCAATAGGGGTCATCTACTAATATGACTACTCACATGCCAAATATGAAGACTGTGGGTCAAAAGGAATCTTAAGTTATTGGGCGGCCAAGCTTTTGAAGTCAAGGCCCCTGGTGACCTTTGACCTGGTGACCTCAAAGTCATAGGGGTCATCCACTTTATCATGACTAGCCTCGCATGCCAAATATGAGACTGTGGGTCAAAAGGAATCTTACAGTATTGGTGCGGACAAGCTTTTTGAAGTCAAGGCCCCCTGTTGACGCTTGACCTTTGACACTGGTGACCTCAACTCAATAGGGTCCTTCTACTAGTAATGACTTACCTCCTTGCCAAATCTGAAGACTGTGGGTCAAAGGAATCCTAAGTTATTGGGCGGAACAAGCTTTTTGAAGTCAAGACCCCTGTGACCTTGACCTTTGACCTTGTGACCATCAAAAATCAATAAGGGGTCATGCTACTAATCATGACTAACGCTCCATGCCAAAATATGAGACTAAGGTCAAAGGAATCTTAAGTTATTGGGCGGACAAGAAAAAAACCGACGATAAGCCGGTACTGACAGCCAGGACGGACGGAGCAAGCTGATTCTCAGTATACCCCCCCCCCTTACAACTTTGTTGTGCGGGGTAATAAAAACAGCACGCCTAAAATAATCTTTCTTGTGTACTGCTTTTTAGTTTATAATACAGAAAGTATGAAAATTGTCATAATTATTAGTTGGCAATCGGATTAAATTTTATCATTATATTCGTTTTCTGTTGCATAGGACTGTACGCATTTTATCTATAGAACATCTAGATAAAGAAATTGATCCTGTTCGATAAACATTTATCTCTTTACAGAAATTACATGAAAATTACAGACCTTCGGTTTAAAGAGGATACTCCAGGTAAATAATTGAAAAAAAAAATATCACATGCGGTTCATGGAACGCCGCTTTCCCTTGTTGATCTTGTTTTTCATATTTTTTTGATCAATATTTACTCACCAATCACGCTAAAATAAAGTTGTTTTTTAAAGTCCAATTATGTTTATTTTTTTATATAAAACTATATAATGTTGAAGTTGAAACGTACTAAATCTTTACATAATGTTGAACGAATGAAGAACGGTGCGAGAGATTCAAACGATTAGTTTTTAAAAACAAGGCATTTGAAAATAACACACAAGTTAAAAAAACAGATATTGTGGATATGTTAGGTTGAAAACAAGTCTAACTCGCTCTTTTGACAGGGTCACTTTGATACCTATCGTGAAAATCTAAATGCTCTATAAACCTGAACCCACGTGGGTCATGGTTAGGAAAAGATTTTTTTTTCTTTTATATGGAGAAAATTTTATGTTCGCCACAGACGCTTGGTGTATTCATGTACTGGACATTTGCAAATTCAAAAATCGAGGAATGAAAAATTTTGCCTGTGTCTCTTTAATTGAGTCTGTTACAACTTAATGCTTGAAATCAGTGATATCATTCCAGCGGACCAGAAAAAGTATAACCAGCACTGAAGTGAAGTGGGCAACCATGGCGGTGTAAACTCTATGCAATATATAGATAAATACAGAATCCCAAAGAAAGCCCAACACGGCAATTGAAAATATTGCAGGCTCGTTTTATTGAGCCTGTTCATGGAACGGTATTGGAAAGTGCAAGTTACCGTCCACAGCCCCGTAGCACCGGCTTAAAGCAAGAATTCAACATTTAAACATAAAATAGTAAAATATTTTTTGAATTTAGAAATATCCGCAGATGTGTTCATACGGGGTTTATCATTGGAACCTTCAATGTGACACTTCGTGTCATATCCATGAAAAAGGCGGCGTATGGTCCCCAAGTAATAAAAAGCGTGTGCCCTAAACGAGAAAACAATGGGCCGGAACTAAAATAAATGGAATTTTGAAAGGGGATCAGAGTTATGAAGCATGCTATCACAGAATAAGGACGTCAAAAGAACAAATTTAAAAAGCAGGCAACATATCCTAAGGGTGATTCAACATTATTCAATGTAGGAATTTGGAACCTCCCAACTAAGAAATGCCGAAAAGTTGAAATTACAATACCACAAGCACAACAATAATGTCGTGCTGAACGTATCTGTCATAGGATCGAAAATATAACATCATATGATTAAATGTAACGGGAGACTTTTTCAGCCGCCACACGGCACAATTTGTGATCATAACATAGATAAATACAGAATCCCTAAAAGAAGGCCCAACAGCGGCAAAATTGAAAATGTTGCAGGCTCGGTTTTGATTGAGCCTGTTCAATCGACGTATATGGAAAGTGCAAGTTTACCGTTCCACGCCCCTAGCACCGGCTTAAGCAGAATTCAACATTTAAACATGAAATAGTAAAAATTTTGAATTTTAGAAATAGTCCCGCAGATGTGTTCATACGAGCGGTTATCAATGGAACCTTCAATGTGACACTTCCGTGTCCATTCCATGAAAAGCGGCGTATGGTCCCCAAGTTAATAAAAAGCGTGTGCCCTAAACGAGAAAACAATGGGCGGAACGAAATAAACATGGAATTTTGAAAGGGGATCAGAGGTTATGAAGCCTGCGTATCACAGATAAGACGTCAAAAGACAAATTTAAAAAGCAGGCAACATATCCTAAGGGTGATTCAACATTATTCAAGTATGGAATATTGGAACCACCCAACTAGAAAATGCCGGAAAAGTTTGAAATTAAAAATACCACAAGCACAACAATAATGTCGTGCTGAACGATCTTCAAGCGATGCGAAAATATAACATCATTGTACTATATAAATATATATTAAATACTATATATATATATATATATATATATATATATATATAGTATATATATATATAATAATATATATAATATTAGTATAATACTTGTATATATGATGTTAAGATTTACGTATCAAGCAGGTGTTTTGTTCCTATGGTAGACATAATCTGAAGTTAAATTATGCTCGACACAAATAAATTACATTTTAATTATAGTTTCTTATTCACATAATCTTTTATCTCATAAAAAAACAACAAAACATCACACAAAAAAACTTGATATGCCAATTATATTCCTGTTCGGTATATTTATTTTTGTTTTTAAAGTTTAAAATCTTTCTATCAAAATTTGCAACATCACTCATATCAATTATTTGTTATGTGTCATTAATAAAACAATAAAATTGGCAAATCCATCCATAAATTGAAGTCTTATGCTTGATTCAATATACCTATCCCGACTCTTAAACGAAGGCGAAAACGTTCTAGAAGAATTTCACCATATGGATTCGGCCTCATGCCATTAAATAAGGCAATGACTACACCAAAATAAACATGTCAAATGCGACATTGGCGCAGTAAAAACAATGATTATATAGCTTAAAAAAGTAAGACTTGCAAGTGCGAACATCCAATTCTAAAATAAGGTCTAGAAATAAAAAGAATAATAGAACAAACTATTTAATTGAACGGCCGTCCTTTTCTTGTTGTATTGTTTATCATATTTAATGTTGAATACCGCTTGATACAAAATATTTAAACTTTTTCGCATTTTTAACTAATCAACTTTTAATTTTTGTTTTAAGTTTATCTATGTAACAATCCAGGGTTATTTTTGCATATGCGTTGCAACATCCTACTAAAATAATATACAATGCTCATCTTTGTTTGTAAAACACTTTCATTGTAAGACATTGTCTGAAATCTAGTGATTTTTTCCTGAAATGTATGAATGTGAATAGTGAATGTATTAATTTTGTTTGAAAAAGCCTGATTCTCTATTACTTGTGATTTAATTTGGACCAAGGTTTATTCTCATAAAACTGCCAGTTTTTTTAATGACACTATAGTATCAAATACTGTGATTACCTGTATTGTTTGTATTTTTAGTTTTAAAACGTTTAACTCTTTCTGTATTCGAAAGATGATTTTTATACATTTTCAAAATTGAAATGTACAGAAATTATGCTAATGGTTTCAGTTTTCTTTTTCAAATATCTAATTTGAGCATAATATGAACTTTTTAATGTACTTTGATTTAGCATTGCTTATATATGATTTTGTTTTACAAAACTAGTGGTAGGAAGTACTTGTTTTAACTAAAAAACTGTAAGAATATAATAATAATAATAATAATATTTATAATTATTATAATAATAATGATTAATGATAATAATAATCATGTAAGACAGCAAAAAATATATAAAACTTATATGTTTAAATATACCCTTAAAATTGTAATAATTTTAAATGTTATTTTTTATTTGTAATCGTAAATATTTTAAGGTATCGTTCCCCAAATGCATCATCTTTAAACTAAAAATCACGTTAGACAATTTACTTAAAACTTAATCACGCAGACAACACAAAATATGTAATAGAACAATGTAGAAATAGAAATGATAATTCCTTTTTTTATAAAATATTCCTTTCTTGTTTTTTTGCGGATTATGTATAACTTTCTTTTTTCGTACATTATTGTTACCATTTAAACATCTTACACTTAATTGATGTTTTTTTGCCGCCATTGTCACCTTCAGCTAATCTTAATAAGTTAAATAAGTGTCTGGTATTCTTTACATTGTCAGTAGAATATTTTACTCTGTGTTTCTTAAGTAAAGGGCCAAAATAACTTGACAGGTAATAGGGAACACAAAAACTTCCCAAACTTAGTTTTATGCATTTTTCTATTCAAATATTGCAGTAAAACTATGATAAGCATAGTGTATGCGTTAAGGTATGCTTAAGCGTGAAGGTAATACTTATTAATAAAAGTATAATGTTTTAATTTGGATGTCTATTACGGCGAATATTTGTAAGCATGCAGCTAAGAAAGATATTTAATATAAACAAGTGCAAAGTTTCTGCTGAATATTATTAAAAAAATGATGTTTTGGTGATAGATATCTAGGCTACATGTTTATATGCATTTTAATTTGTTTTTGTTTTTAATATGTTAAACAAAATAAAGCAAACACATAACATCTGATTTCATTTCTGGCTCTAAAATGGTCAACACCGCACAGACGAAGTCGTGATCAATTTAAATTGTTCAACGTTCAAGACGTATAATACCAAATTACATTTCAAAATTTTCAAATATGATTCTATAATACGCTCATGTTTAAGGTTTTATACACCCTTTGCATAATAATTATGTCAAATAGTGTAAAAGATATTGAAATAAATAAAAACAAAAATAAATGTTAAGGCTCCACGGAATATAGTTATTAAAACCTATTAGCGAATTTGTGTATTAAAACTATTTAACTTTCCCACTAAATACTGAAAAGGAACATGAGAAAGTGCTTCACAGCAAGTTTTGCTCTGTTTACTAATACAACAATGCACGTACAGTAAGTTTAATACAGCGCAATGCTTTATTATTAATATTGACGTCAGAATTAGCTGCGCCAATCTAAATATAAATAGTAAAAGCCATCAATTACGCATTAATAATCATATCTGAGGAAATTGGTATATAGATATGTTCAAAAAAGGCTAATATTTAAATATGCTTCGTGGCGCAGTGTCCATCAATTACGATTTTATCAACCAAAAACGGCAGAATATACCAAACTTGAATGCATACAATCAATTATTCATTCAAATTCACATTGCCCGTGTGCAATCAAGTATGCAACGGAACTAAAAAATATTTTAATTCAAACAGCGCACATCGCTTAACACTGTCGGAATATCATCCTGAAAGTAGCTGCATTTTGTCTCTAAAACGCAATTACATTATTACTCTTGCCTATTAACTGACGGACATATAAGGCTTAATTCGTTCGCCTTATAACATACTCGCCAAAAGTTTATAACTTTAACTTTGTCTTTAAAATGTCATGTTACCATATTTTTACACTTATTGTATTGAAATGATTGACGGAGGTGAATTACCGTTTAGGTGCGTAACATAATGATTATCTTATTTTTCAAGAAACGAAAGAACGAAGTTTAGATCAGATTATGACAGCCGTTAATTATCTTAATCCAATAAGGGTTAATGCTTACTTGAAAATGAAAATATAATCTTATCCCTTTATTTTAACCCGATCAAAAACTTGTTTGGGCACATTTGACTTAAATCTTTGCCCAAACAAAACAGATCAGGTGCAAAGTTAACATAACTGTTTTGCTAAGATTACTTATTATAATAACATGATTTTAAACATGGACGAGGAAACATTTGTTTAGTTAACTCCCTTTCAGGTAAAAATTATTACTAACCTAGGTCAATGTCAGTTTAATAATACGAATTAACACTTTATTTTTTTGTAACAAGTTAAAAAACTATCTGGTCATTTTGGGTCACTCGAACAACAATAAAACACGTTTTGGCTTTCAAAATTATTCACATTGGTATATTTCACAAGAATCGCGCGGACAATAAAATCTTTTTTGCTTTTTCATCTGTTGTGTAAAACCATTTTAAATGCATTTTATACATGTTTTTAAAAATATTGTTGATAAGTACAAATGTACCTCTGTTCCTTTTTGATCGACCGAACAGAGAACAGAACAAAAAATGTTGTGAAAACTTTTCATTCGACCGAAAGCCTTAAAAAAATAATGGAGTGTTATTTGGCGTCGTTAATAATGCAATTATGTTTCTCTAGAAACAAACTTTAATAATGATCAAAAGATATTAGACAAAATGTTAAATATTGCACTTTCTGGTGAATAATTATTATCTTTCAGGTTGTTGTCATTATGACCCCGAGATTTAAAATAAATATTTACACAAGGTGAAGCTCTTTTAGATTATGATGATTTTGATAATAAATCAAGTATATGAATGTATATCAATAAATAAAATTTAGGGATCTTTAAAGCAAAAACAAAGTCAAACATGATTACATTTTGCAATCTTTTTCTATATTTATCTGTAAAAAGAAACACTTTTTGGTAACACGTTATAATAAATGATTATTATGGATAAAAATAGAATCAAAACAACAAATTTGAAAATGCTACAGGCATAGTTTGACTAGCCTGTCCATAGACGGTACTGTCAAGTGTAAACTAAGTACCACGCCCTAAGCAACGCGGCGAAATGAGAATTCAACATTTAAAACATGAAAATGCGTGAAATTTTTGAATTTAGAAAATTCACAGATATGTTCAAAAGGGCAGTTATCATGGAATTTTTAACTTTTGTAATGAGAAGATTTATCATTATCATGAAAATAAATACAATTAATTAATAAGTTAAGTAATTCAATTTAGTCACAACGCTTCTTTTCGCATGTCGCTTTACTTTTGTTTTGTTTCCCATGAAAATGACTTTCCTTTTCAACCTATGGCTTAGCAGCAGGTTGTCGAGTGCTGTGTGGGCAAGCTGTGAAAAGTTTTGCCTCGATTTCGTTACTTCAACTTCAGTGTTGTTATTTTTTTTGGTCCTTCGGGATCTTGATACCAGCACTATTAAGTGTTGAGAATTGAGTATCCGCTCAAGCGCGTGCAAAGGGGGCGTGAAGGATGTTCAACTTATTCATGTATTCCTCATGTAAACAGACTCAATCAAACCGAGTCCTGCAATTCTTATGTAATTTTGTTGTGGATTTAATGCTTCCGTAGGGATCACTTTGTTCTTAGATTTTTTACTTCACAACAGCAGGTGTCAAAGATGCCTGTGTTGGTCGCTGTAAAAGTTGCCGGAGTATTCGCACGGCTCCGCGGTAGCTCGATCACTGAACGTGCGACACTTGTACATACTCCAACGTGTGTGAGTTATAGTTGTATTTCAAATCGGAATCACATGCGTAACCGTCGGGATCATTGAACTGGACCTAGCACTAAATTAAGGCCGTTATTTAGTTGCTTTCCATTCGTGGGATGTTAATTCCCGAATTGTAGGGTTTCACGTCGGCGTCCGCGCAGTGATCCGTGTCCGAGCATGTCGTGGGTAATAATCATGGGCTACGTGTATAGCTGCTTAAATTCATTTTAATTGAAGATAATAGCGCAACCAGAGGATGATTAGAATTGATGGAGATTATGGATGATGTAATCGGAGTTTCATTCTAATCAACACAAACTAACATGTTTTGATACATCAGAAGCAATTAGGTAAACAAACACTTGACAAATATCCAAGGTAAGGTTTCATCAAAGTAACATCTCTTTAAGCCATACCGATGAACCAGAATGTTTTGGTGTTTTTATTAATCTGTCAATCTGCTCTGCGATCACTAAACTTAGGTATGTTCTTCCTACATTATTTTGGTGACTTCCTTTGTTATTTTCTGTTCGAAATTCCGGGATTAGGTTTATAGTAATTTTCGTTCGAGGCATTTTGTTATTGGATGAAGACATGTCAGTGAACTGTCCGCGGTCCGTAATAAATCGCTCAATCCTGCGGAAAACGTGGGCGGATGCCGTCGCAAGGAAGCCCGGATGGTAAAAAACGGACAAAAGAGTTGTAGTATTCAACGTAATTCTTTGATTTACGAAATCGGTTTAACCGGTGCGGATCGAACGGGTCGCGGATATTGAATCAACGTATAAATGGTATATAGGGCCTTAAGGACTGTTTCGAAGAGGGGTTTATAATGATTGTAGGTAGTCTGTACATCGAGGAATAATCGAATAGTGCAGAATCAATCTAGTCCGCATCGCGCTAGGGGGGCCGGCGGGGTCTTCCTCTGGATTGGGAATGTTGTTCCGTTATTCATTATGTCGCATGTACATGACCAATCACCAAGCGAACCTCTTGCAATTCTTATTGTATTTCGTTTGTCGTAGGGATGCAGCTTTTGTATTCCAGATATTTATTACCAAAAATATCGCAGGAAGAAAAGTTACCACTCACAGAAGAAATCAAATATTCAAACCAATCCGATCATGGACTTGGATCGATTGAGTCTGTTAGCATAAGTTAGCAGCAGAGGCTTTACGAATTATAAATTGATTCTGGCCTTGGACCGAACTACTAAGCACCTATTGGAGTTACTTACTCACACTCATAGTATAGTTTAAGAAGACCAATTAAATGGATTTGTTTATTATTTTGTAGGAATAGATTGAGTAAGTGTGAAATTCCTTACTGGGAAACCATGTAATTGGACACCAATTACACACTACACAGGGTGTAAGTGGTGTGAGCACGTTGTACAAATCGCTGTCATCTGTAATGTATGGACAATGCCAGGAGATGTGGAGTTTTGTGAATATACTTGATAACCCACATTTAACGCGTTTAAGTCATTTTATTATTAACTACTTATCGTTGTAGTTTAAATTAAATTATTGTATAAATCATTGAGAATAATTTGAATTTGAAATTCTCTCCATTATACAAATGTTCAAAACAAAAATACAAGTTAGGTAAACACGTTTGTGTCCATCCATTTGGTGACTTAGCGCATAAATAGAATGTAAGGATGTGAAATTAATTATTCCTATTAGAGGAATATATATATACCAAAATTGTTTCTTTGAGACAACTAGTTATATATACTGCCACGGAGAGAAAATTTATTTTTGGGATAAAGTTTCTCTTCATCTTCTTCCGTTTGCGCGGAGTGGATGCATAATGGGTTGAGCCGGTTATTACGGTACTATTTGTTTAGTTTTTACACACATCACATCTTGACAGCTCACTCCTTTACCCGAGTTTCATTGCTGTACGAGTGGAACGTGTCATGAGTTCAGTACTCTTTAAATCGCACGCTTATATAGTTAGAATGTCTTAATCATTTCATTCAAAAACTAGTTATCTATCTGTTGGTTTAAGTTCATATTGATTTGACTAAAGATATTACCTCAATTCCATTATAATATTAAATATTCAAAGTTATATCTCATTTATATTAGTCAAAATCTTTCACGTAGAAATTGAAATAAATATATAAAGTTAGACATGATGGTTTATTTTAGTTTTCTATATGTAACTCAGATAAATATTTGAATTTTAGTAGTTGACTCATATGTAATCATTGTTTTACAGAACTCTAATTATACGAGTTATTAATTGAGTCAATTTATATATGCACATCTACAATTTTCTAACTTTTATTTATTTAATTCATAGATTCTAAATATCGTTTTTAGGAGTTTCTCGGATAACAAAAAATAATGTGCATAAGTCACAACAACATTCTTAGTGCATTTAAGTTAGCTTTTGCCATAAGATTGTAGTAATTTTATCATTTATAAATTCTTTGTGACGGAATAGGGATCCATATATGAAACATTCAACCTTTAAAGATAAATATATTTATATTATGAGTCTACTAAGAATGCATATTTTAGTTTTTAATTCTTAATTATAGTTAGGCTTTCTATCATATTAGTGCCTGTGCTTATAATGTATTTGTATGCATTTCTAATATTTTACAATTGAAATAAATAAGAGAGTTAATTTTTGTTTCAATAAAATGATGGAAGTGTGAGATTTGTTTGCAATATATTAAACAAGTCTGTAACAGCACACGACTATAAGGTGATAATACGAATCTCTTGAATATAATTTGATTTGTTTATATAAAATGTGGTGCTTTTACTCGCATTGTCGACATTCTTTTGGAAAAGTCGTGTGTTCACAAAATTATATTAAATATGGTTGTTATGGATATTCTTTGAGATTACCTTAAATATGTAGTTCGAGAATCATATAAATAAAAATACGAGAAACAAGTTTAATGATATGGAAGTACATAATCCCATTAAAGCAAATTACATTATCACACACCCAAACACAAGATAATTATTATTTTAAGATTTTCATGTATAATTAATCAATATGCACATTTCATACAAATTGTTCCTAGCCTTTCTGACAACAATAAAACGAATTTGAGAGAAAAGAAATAGGCTAATATAATGATATTTTTTTTGTCGTGAGAGCACCGAGTCTTGTGAGATACATACATTGTATACGAGATATATTAATCTTTTGACTAGGTCACGTGTTCATGGTATATTTTGTTGTTCTGTTAAAAATATGATAAACACCCTTAAAATTAACTCTCAGGAAATGTTCTATTTTAGCTTTGTTACTAACATATATACCATATAACAAATAAAAAAGAGGGTAAGCTAAATATAATTATAGGCATTAATTATATTTATTATAAAACCACCTTGTCGTAGCCAATTGTGTAAAGCGATGAGGTAAGGGTTGAGCTATAAAAGTTTCCTCTGAAAGGGAAGTAAACTAGCTAAAGCATAGTTCTAACTCTTCTGATCATGTTTAAAATATTGTCACTATTTGAACTCTTAGTCTATAGCTTGTGTATGCACAAACCACGTTTATGTTAGACTTTGGGCCCATCCTTGATGTCTAGTCCATATTTTCGGTCTTGAGTGCATAATTTACATTGTAAGTCTCATAATTGTGACTCGAGCAAGATGATTTGAGATGTCTCGTGGGTTAAATAAAGGATCAGATATATTTCATTTTTGGATAGTATGCTTCATTCACCGTCCTCTCATTGGAATTCACACGCCTAATTAACGGCTGCTCCATACATCTGTATCTACACAACTTCCGCCTCTAGTGAACACTATTGCGTGTTTCTCTTGTTCAATCTAACACCGTATAATTAAGTTAGACAACATTTATTTTAGAAATAAAACCCAAAAACGCATTAAAATATAGTTCTTGGTGTTAAATGAGTTTTAATGTACTAATATACACACAATAAATGAACATTGTCCTTCGTATTTATTCGTTTTATGTTGTAACGTGACTGTACCATTGCATTTATAAAAGTCTAGATATATAGTGAGTGATCCCTCGATAACACTTCATCTCTGCACAAAATTGAATATACGTGCATGTGTTTTAGGGATACTCAGGCAAATAATTGAAAATACATATCACATTTTATTGCATATTCACTATTTAAATCATGCTAAAATGAAGTTTTTTAAAAGTCACCAGCAAATGTTTATTTTTTAAAAATATATAAATATAAAAAACTGATAATAATGTGAGTTTGAAAACGTTAGTTTATATCTACATGTCTGTTGAAGCGAAACTAAAAGACGCAGACAAAGGAGGCTCATACGAGTAGTTATTAAAAATCTCAAAGATAATTTTGAAAAACTATACACTCACGAGTTACGAAACAGAGGTATTGTTGGATGTGTAAGATTTATAGTTGGAGAACAACCGCTTCACTGAAGTCCGACTACATTCTTACATTTCACTGAGATAAATTCTTACGATGAAATCAAAATGCTCTTAGACTAATCATGACCTGCACGCTTGAGGAAAACAATTTACTTTAACTTGTATATTGAGAAATATTAATATGTTTCTAGACTGCTATGGGTAGTAATGTTCAATTTACTTGGCATTATATAGAATATTGTGAGATTGCCAAACTTTGCAATATATCTGAGAGCAAGAAATATGAAAATGTCTTAGTGCTGTGTCTTCCCTTTATCCGTGTGAGGTGAACTGTTAGCGATTTATGCTGCGGTGGACGACAGTTGATTTCGGTATTAGATCGCATGACACACGAATATATTGTAAAAGCACTGAACCGTGTTATATATAGAGAGAAACAAGCGGCTGTTAAAACCTCTATACATAATTATTTAGTATTCACTCAGGGAGTGCAATATAGCAGAGTATTGCTCAGATACTCCACAGGGCACCATGGTGAAGTTTGGTAAATGTGGATATCCTAATGTTATGGTGATTAAAGATATATGAAAGGTCAATTATAAGCTTCGATCACCCCACCAATAAATACATAATTATAATATTATGCTTCTTAAGTAAATATAATAAGAGCAAGGGAAAAATATAGAAAAAAAAATTGATTATGCAATTATTATGTTCCTTGTTGTGGGTAATAATTTCAGTTAAAATTTATTTGTTTATTAGAAGTTGGATACCACATCTTTCTATTGCATATCTTTCGCCCACAATGGAAATATAGGTCCAATTTCTGAAATCTCGTTTATCCAATCCTATCACATTTTGTTATGTGTCATTTGAGTAACCGCTAATTTATATATATTGTCAAATGCATCCCTTAATGATAAGTCGATTATCACTATAAGAGATTGTCAACCACTACTAAACTATTCTTCAACGAGGCGAATGCCAATAATAATAGATGTATACTGAACCAATATAAATGTCAAATTGTCCCCGACCATATGGCGCAGAATAAACGAAGAATTATAAAGTATACAATAATAGTAGACTTGCAAGTGCGAATCGCACCTGGCTCAATTCTAAATATGTGAGAGTCTAGCATATATAGGTTTTACTAGAAAAATATAATTTATATACAAACTGTGTTTCAAATGAATATTCCTGCTTTGTTCCTGTGTCATGACCTCCTACTTTTGTTAATATCCATCAATAATAATTAAATAATTTTGTAAATACAGATTGATACACAATGGAGTTTAGCACGCCTTGTTTTCCAATTTTTAACTAATTTCACATTTTTGATTTTTTCTATGAATTCGATAAATATTTGTATAGTTGTTATATATGTTATAACTACATGCCAGGATTATTGATTTGTATATGTGTCGGTGCATTTTCTCTGTTCAACAATCCTCTAGCTAATTACTTATTTCATGATATTATCACCGATTGGGGACTACACAGTTATAGTTTACGTTTGGTAAAAACTTTTACTTGCCTAGACTAGTTGTGCTGATATCATATGTGATTAATTTCTTTATCATAACTGCATAAAATGTCCGATGAGGAGTGAGAACATAATGTTGAAAATGTTTATTGAATATAAATTTATTTAAAAGCTGTATTCTCTATTGATTTTGAAATTAATTTTGGACCGGGTCTATTCTCAAATAAAAAAAACTTTCCAAGTTTTTTTTTTATGAGCAATATATGAATACTGTGATTACATGTTAATTGTGTTATTTTTGTTTTAAAACGTAAACCTCTGTGTGTATTCGAAAAGATGTTTCTTATACATTTCTAATGAAAATGTTACATAAATTATTTCTAATTTCAGCTTTCTTTTCCAAATATCTAATTCTGAAGCATAATATGACTTTAATGTATTGCTTTACATTGCTTAGATATGATTTTGTTTTAACAAAACTAGTGCAGGAGTACTTTTTTTAACAAAAAAAAAAACTGTAAGATATAATAATAATAATAATAATGATAATAATAAAAATAATAATAATAATAATAATAATAATAATAATAATAATGATAATAATAGTCAGGTAGACAACACAAAATATGTAAACTTATATGTTTACATATACCACTTAAAATTGTAATATTTTTATAGGTTATTTTTTATATTGTAATCGAAAATATCAAAGGTATCGTTCCTCAAATGCATCCATACTTCACGTAGACAACACAAAATATGTGTACATAGTTATGCTAATAGAATAGAAAATAATAATTGCTTTTTTTGACTATTCTTGTTTTTTGCAGATTATGTATTACTTTTTTTCGTAGATTATTGTTACCATTTAAACATCTTACACATTTAGATTTATGTTTTTGCCTCATTGTCACCTTTCAGCTAATCTAATCAAGTTAATTAGTGTCTGATATTGATAACATTGCCAGTAGAATATTTAACTATGTGTTTGAAGTAAGGACCATATAACTTGACAAATAATAGGGAACACAAAAACTTCCCAAACTTAGTTTATGCATTTTCCTTTTCAAATATGCAGTAAAACTATGATGAGCCTAGTATATCTTTATAATGTATGCGTTAAGGTATACTTAGCGTGAAGCTATACATAATTAATAAAAGTTAATGTTTTATTTGGATGTCTATAGTGCGAATATTTGTAAGCATGCAGCAAAGAAGATAGTTATTTATATAAACTAGTGCAAAGTTCAGCTGAATATTTAAATAATGATGTTTTGTGATAGATATCATTCTACATGTTTATATCATTTAATTGTCTTTCTTAATATGTAAACAAATAACAAACACATACATCTGATTTAATAATTGGCTCTGAAATGGTTAACGCCGACAGAGATTCGTGATCAATTGTTTAAAAATCAAACGTAAATAATACAATTACATTTCAAAATCAAATATGTTTTTATAATACGCACATGTTTAAGGTTAATAAACCTTTGCAAATGATTATGTCAAATAGTGCAAGAAATATGAAATAAATAAACAATAAAATCAATTTAAGCGTCGCTAAATATATTTATTGTGACCTATAGCACATCTGTGTATCTAACTATTTTCACTTTCCCACCAAAGACACTAAAAGGAACGTGACAAAGTGTTTTCACAGCAAGTGTGCACTGTTACTATAAACGGCAATGCACGTATAGTAATTTAATACAGAACATTTAATTATTAATATTGACGTCAGAATAGCTGCGCAAATTTAAATATGTAATAGTAAAACCATCAATGACGCATTAACAATCATATCTTGAGGAAATTGTATAAGAGATGGTGCATAAAAGCTGTATAAAAATTGCTTTCAGACACAAGTGTCCATCAATTACTATTTTATCAACCAAAAACGCAGATACAAATTGAATGCATACATCAATTATTCATTAAAATTCACATTTGTTCTTGTGCAAACAGTATGCATCGAACACATATTTTCTAATTTCAAAGCGCACATCGCTTAACGCTCTCTTGAACGCTTTCTATGAATATCTTTTGAAAGTACCAACATTTTGTCTGTTAACGCATTGCATTATTACATGTACCCTTGCTATAACTGACAGACATATAAAGCTGAATTCGTTCGCCTGTTAAGTACTTCGCAAAAGGTTATATAATTTAACTTTGTCCTTTCCTGTCATGCTATAACTTTTACACTAGTTATATTGATTAATAAGGTGAATATACCGTTTAGGCGCGTAACATAATAATTGGTTTTATTGTTTTTAAAAAAGTTATCAAGAAACAAAAAGCGAAGTGTAGATATATATTACGGCAGCCGTTGATTATGATATTCCAAGAAGAATTAATGCCTTATTTGCAAAATGAAATCTCGATCAGAACTTGATACATGTAAGTACATTGGACTTTAATTCTGCCCGAACAAAAAAGCAGATCAGGAGCAAAATAATCATTAGTGGTTTTGTTACACGGATAATCTATAAAATAACATGACTGTAAACATAAAGATAAGCAGGATAAATTAGAAAAGATGAAACATTTTTTAGTTATTCTTTATGAGATACTCAATATCAGTTGCGCACACACTAATAATACGACAAAACATTATGTCGTATAAAAGTTAAAAATATCTGCATTAATTGGGTCACTCGAGAAAAATTTCTAACTGAAAATGTTGCAAGCTCAGCTTTTATTGATTTTTATTTATATGAATCATGACAATCATACATCATAGGAACTCAAAATTTTGTAAGACTATGAGACGTTTTTCTTTAGATAATGTATTGATAAATAATGATTTGGTCATGATTGTATGAGATGTTTTCTTCGTAAACAAATGTTTTACTCAGCCTTTGATCCCTTTAATTGATATTATTCATTGTAAAAAAATTGTTTCAAATATCATTGGCGACGCCGGTGAGCGGCGTCGTCTCTTATGGAATGCTTTTTATTTTGGCCTATGGAAGGAGCTGTTATTATTAGCAGTTAATGTCATGTTGTGTTAATTAGTTTTATTTTGATTCGTAAAAAAATCAAGTAAACAAATATGTTGTTATATTTGTATTTAATAACTTTATGTAAAAAGCATGTGCAGTGTGGATATTATTTCTTCGAAATTGCAGGTTAAGTTTTAACAGCTTGTCCCTTAGTTTTCATTGGGGGATAATACTAAAACCCGGGATTTCGAATATCGTTGTGGTCTACATTGATGCCGTATCCATTCATGTCATTTCATTTATATATTTTCAAAAAATTTCCTACAAGAAAGAAAGTTCACCTGCAAATGAAGTATTAAGGATAGGTTATGGAACTGTTGTAAACAATTTATCCTATTGATTTTATCCTTATTACGTTTATCTGTTGCCGCAGAATGGTAGTTTTTACAAAGTGGTACCAGTATCCGGATGTTTAAAGCTATCCGATTTTTCGCAAATTACTGCTGTCACAATGGCCATGCTATATTTTTATGAATACTTTTACCATTAAATTTGCATGGATTAATAAACACTGAGCCTGCAAAATTTCAAAATTTTGGCTGTTTAGGGTGGTTTTTTTTTGGGTTTCAGGTTTTCTCTATCTTAAGGGGAAGTAACTCCATGTTTACAAAATTATTTGTTCTCTTTCTGTCTATCTTAGGTATAACTTATAATAACTATTTTGTTTGTATAAAATTTACGCAGTTGGTTAAGGTCAATCAAAAAGGGCATTGTTAATGTTAGTTAATGTTAGGATTTCATATTTATTTGAATAAGAAACTGGGAAATTATTAATGTTATGTGCATACATGTATATCTTAGTATATTGATATGATGAGACTTTATAATATTTCTGAATTAAAAGAGTTTTACAGTTATGTCATTATTATTAAAGGGGATGAGACTTTCATTTAAGAGTTATAATGATAAAAAACATGTATTGGATTGAAAATGTCCTTAAACTTGGATCTAAGCAATATAATTAATAAAGTCTCAAAAACATCATAATTCTGAATAGTTCTCTAATTTCAAGCATAAAAACATGTGCATAGTTTTGAAACAGACACTTTTCTGTCTTATCTTATTTGTAATGAGGGAACGCTGTCTCAATCTCGGTCCTCCTGAGTCAACGCCGAAAACAGACTTTACATTAGACTAGAAGATTGTTACTTGCCCTTGAATAAATTTGTGCATATAATTAATATGTGGGTGATTTGTGCCACATGAAAAACCAACATAGTTACAAAAACGTTAAATGGCGCCAGATGAAAACCTGAAAAATTACAATCTACACAAAATGGTTCATTTGTTGCATTTTCATGTTTTCGCCCGGTGATGCAAAATACAAATCAGCCTCATAAAAATTTCTTATCATAGAAAAAAGAGGTTAGTTTTTTATCTGTATAACAAAAAATAGATATTGTACATCGTAATTAGCAAAAATATGCTCACTTTCAAAAATTGACCTGCTATGTATAATGGCTAACAACCAATAACGGTCCTAAGCCCCTTTTTAGTAAAATAATTATACAATTAATATATAAATTAGTTATTTTTAATTAAGACAATGAGTATTTACGTTTTATTTTTCTTATTTTTTAATTAAGAATAAATTATCTGTTAATTAAAAATCTAAAAGTATCTGTCACTGGTTTTAGAACTGTTCGCTATTTAGGGAGAAAATGTGTAAGTGGCCAGAATAGCTTAAATCGCTACAGCTGCGTACATTATTCTGTGGACTTTTTTCAGCTTGACGCAGAACTCGGGAACCTGTGACCCAGTAACCTCTGGGTCCAGCAGGTTCGAGTTCTGGTCAAGCTTGAAAGTTTTTTTCATCCTTTGACTGCATATAAGCATTTAATTTCACTATGCTCTGTAAGACATAGAATTCAAAGGACACAATCAATATAGTGGGAAATATGTTGTGGTTTAGTAACTGTTCATTATTAAAGAGAAATGTATAGCCGGCCAGATAGCTCAGGTTGGTCTTCTGAAAGTCATGGGTTCGAAGTCATGGTCAGGCAGTTTTTTCTAGCAGGGTTTTAGAAGTGGTTTTTTCAACTGAACATGTTTTCATTTAAACAAAATTGCATTAAATTTGAATGGACCAAAGGGAGTATTCCATGATAATTTTAGATCTACAAAGGCATTTGATACCAGTTGATAAACTATTACTGCACATGAAGAAGTTCTTTTTCTTCTCTTCATGAAACTTTTAAAGCATCTGCCATATGGTAAATGAACATTCTAACATGGTTTTAAGTCTTATATCTGATAGAACAGCAGCTGGTGGATGTGGGCTGGTAACTCATTCTACTTCTGGCTCTGAGTACCTTATGGTGTCCCCTCCTGATTTTATTTTAGTCCTCTTTTATGTCTAATATATGTCAATGACATACTGCAACCCTCAACAATAATGATTTTTTATATGCACAGGCACGAGTATCAGACCTGGGAAGAAAATTATGACCAGATTGATAAAACTGTGTTCATCTAAAAGTGTGCAAAAACCCAAATAAAATTGTAAATAATGACCGCCCTTAAAAATAAACTACTTAATTAATTCTAAGTATAGTTTTTAAAGCTGGGTCATTTACATTTTTTTTTTGGGGGGGGGGGGGGGTTAAACAACAGTTTTTTCAATCTGGTGCATATTTTTTCCTTCCCAGTGTTGGTCCCCCGCCCCCGGGGATTACTTAATAAAATGGGGGCCCCTGGGGAATGACTCAGGAATCATTGTGTCTGGTAAAATAAGATCTGAAGAAAATTCTTCCAATATTATAGGTATGAGTCTTAATAAGATTGGTTAAATTGACTATAAATTGTCTTTGCATCTTGGCAAGACGAGTCTTTTCTTTTTGGTTTAAAGTTCACTTAAATGGCCTAGCCCTCCAGGTCACATGTAATGGTACTGCTATAAAGTACACATCTTTTGTTAAGTATTTAGGTGCAAACCTGGATCAAATTCTTTTGGCGTCGCCCTTTGATGCTTTGCATCAATGCTTTTCTTGTTCCTCTGTTATAACAATTTACGTGTTCAGATTATATAATAATATCGCATCTGCATTGCGTATAAGTTAAGAAACTTGTTCAGAAAGATATTACTATTTTCAATCTTTTTATATACATGTAAAATGATGTATGCTTTCTAAAGCAGACAGTTAAATGGATTTTGAGTGAAGCTAGTTTTAAACCTCTAAAGCTTAATTAAAATAACCTGACTGAAACACATTTGCTCGCGTCGCTTTACAACATTGGAAACTATAACTTCAGTCTTTATGATCAGTACATCAGTTTTGTTCGACATGTTTTGCCGATCATTCGTTTGATAAATTATCTTCATAATAAATCATTGAAAAAAAGTTGTAGCTATCTGCAATGAAACATGTCTACGCCATTCAATTGTTTTCTTGCGTGCCGACAGTCTAATTATTTGACAAATAATCGGATTCTAATTTTATATTATACATGTCAAGTAGTCTATCGAATGTTCCTTTTTTAGAATTGAAAACCCTTGACAATTTACGGAACTGAACAATTGAAACATCTCTGGTTTACAAACTATATCGGAAAACGTGGTAATTGTAATATGTATATGTACATATGTTACTCGCCTCCAGTTAAAACAATGCAAAATATATAATGTATATTAAAGATTTTTAAATATTGACATATAATCTTTACATTTAATAAAGACGTATTGTATCTGTAGATTATTTACATTGAATCACTAAAAATAATTTTAGCGTTTAGTTATCTTAACATTTCATAAAATTGCAATTATCGTGACTCATACTGTCTTACGGCAACATATTCTTCACTTAGTATAGTTATGATATTCATATCAAGTTACACTAATTTGTGTTGTTGTTTTTGTAAATGTCAAATCATCGTCAGCTCTTTCAATTTGTCTTTTTTGTTTCATAGGTCTTTTTTCTATCATTGAAAATTGCGGTATCCATGTTAAACAGTATGGATCGACATAATATATTTATCTTTTGAAAAATATATAAACCATCAAAACATCTTAATCTTATCAACGTGCAATTTAGAATAAGATCACAAATAAAATTTACAATTAAAATTATCTGCTCGAAATAATATTCTATCAAAACAGCATTTTAAACAAAGCAAATTTTTTATTTCTTTCTTATCTTTTTTTTAACACGAGTTCTACATCTAATTTTCCTGTGTTGAGTTTTATTTTTTTATCACATTTCTTTGTTATTGCAAATTGATTTTAGTGAACGTTGTGTAATATCGCCAATTGTTGGTACATTAGGTGATGTTTGAATTTGTACATGTTTTATTAACGGAAAAACAAAGTGATTATTTGAGGGTAATTCTAATCATGGTATTCAAAAATTGATTTAAAGTTTTTAAAAATAATATTTATTTTTAACTTTTAAAATTTGAATATTTTATCTAACGTTCAACAAGTAGATCAATATCAAAAGTGTATTTTGCACAAAAAAGCGTTTTAAATGACGCAGACTTTCCATAGCAGGTACATTTTTTCTCCCAAAATGATAGCAATAAGAGTCGAACAGAAATTATGTTTTTTGGTCATACAAAAATTCATTTTTACAATGTAGTTCTTGGGGGTTGTAAAAAACCATACAAAAGTGTTCCACTGGGGCTTTTTTTTTAATTTTTTTTTTTTGTTATTGTAATAGAAAAAGTCTGATTCTTGCTAGACTCAAGAACAATTTCTACTATCTTATTTAAAATTCACATTCTATATTCGTTATCCTATATAACAAAAGCTAAAACTAGTAAAACCATTTCTTTGACCAAATTCTTGTTTAACGTGATACAAATGCATTATAGTTCATTTTTTTATGATATTCCAAATAGCATTTACTATTATTGGGAATTCTGTATAGATGTTTTATTTACTGTTATAAGTAGCGTAGACAGTTGTTGTGCGTTGATAATAAACTAACTAGTTATTATAGTATGTATATAACGTAAATAAATTATATTTTTAGGATGCTTGAAATAAGATATAATTTTAAACCCATATGGATAAATGAAATTGTGTTTTTTTTTTATGCCATTGTTTGCTAGTCTGTATAATGATAATAAAACAAAATTTAAATTAAAACAAATAGAAGATCTTAAAAAAGTTTACAATTTGCATATCTATACAGTATTAAAATACTTAAGTTGAGTGCTTCAACTATTTTCTAATGAAATAAGCATAAGCAATAAAGACAGCAATATCCATCAGTTTTTCTCAGATTCAAAACTTTGTATAATATGCTTAGTTAGTGTTTTCAATGAATAGAAAAATTTTGAAAAGTGAAATTTTAAATTTTTAAAAGAAAAAAGAATTTTTCTAAGATGATATTTTTCAGTTTTTTAAAACTTAATGTAAAAGAATCGTTCAGAAAACCAGCTTTTAAAAATTTTTTGTCACTACGTGCATATCTTTTTGAAATTCATTGAAACAAATGTCCCTTTAATTAATACACGAGTATGTAAAATATCTTACTTCAATTTTTTATTTAAGATAATGACCAACTAAGATAAAACAACGCCAGGAGTAAAAAAACCATTTTCCCCTGCGGGAGCTAAGGATTACTTTAACTCTAATTTTTGGGAACCCCTTTCCTCCCCTTTTTACGACCACGCGGGGAAAAAAAAATACAATACAAACATTAAATTTTCGATTAACTAGATTTTAAATTTTCTAAAATTCTTTCTTTTGAGCTATTCAACCTTTTCATGTTTGTGTTAATTTCTGGATAAATCATATTCCCATATGTAAAAAAAATTCCCCCAAAGATATAAAAATCTGTTTGTGAAAATTTTTGTCGGCCATGTACATTTCCCTACATTTATAAACATCGCCGAACGGCAGTTTATAAGCTGTTTAAGACACAAAGACAGGTTAAAAAGTGTAAAGGAAAAAAGTACATACTATCTTTCAGGGGCAATCGCATTCTTTAAAAGAACATCGGTTTTTTGAAACATTAAGTCGATAAACATTGTAATTTAAAATGCCATTCTAGTGGGGACACATAGAAAGTAACCGGTTCATAAGTATACAGAGTCTAAAATGTCATTTCCTGAAAGAAAGAGAAACTGGTAAAATGAAACAAAACTTTTCGTAACTTTTGTAAAAAAATTAAAACCACTTCTAAATATTTTTAAAAATTGAAAATAGTCATTCACAAGTTTTCATTTTAACAACAAACAGCCTGGAATTACTAGTAAAGTTAAACAAATAATCTTTTTTCATTTTTGATGGGAAATATTGTTTCAAAAAATTTGATTAATACAATCACAAATTTTTGACGTTCAGTCTGCTTAGAAAAACATTACAGATAATTCAAAAAGCTTTTCCATTGCCCCAATTACAAAATTTTACAAATTTCTTTCACAGCTACATAACATGCTGTTTATTGTATAATAAGTTTTTTTTACCTAATAAAGCCCCAGCAGGTTAACTATTAATTTTTGAAAAAAAAGGGTATTGCAAATATCTCTTAATTTTCCCATCACATAAAATTTTTTATTTATTATAATAAAAATTCTTTATTTTAAATTTGGGGTATAAAACTAATAACTTTTCCCTGAATTGCTTTGTCAAGCAGGATTTTAACAAAAATATATTAGCTCAAACAAATTTTTTTGGAGCTAAAAATTCAAATCTATTTTAAGCATGTGCGCTTTGAAAAGCAAGTATTTGTCCGATGTTGTTTGCACCAAACACAGCGAATTTGAATAATTTGATGTTGCATTTGTTTAATTTTTTTAAATTTGTTAAACTTTATGGAACGTAATTAGAAAAAAGTCTGGAAGCTTTTATGCAATTTTTTATACAATTTCCCAAGACATATGATTCTTAGTGCGATTTTTTTGCTTTTTTTTAAAACATATTTTAAAATTTCCGCAGTTTTTACGCCTATATGAATAATTAAATATCTTAGTTATACATGCGACTACTATGCAATCATTGCGGTTTATAACTGAAAAGCAAACCTGCAAGACTCCTTTTCATTTCGTTTTGTCGGAACGAAATGAAAAAGTTTAAATAGTAATATGAAAATTTTTATTTGCTAAAAAATTTTCTGATTTATTTGTTGTTTAAAGGCCTTATTCATTTTTACTGGAGCAATTAAAGTAAATTAGGAGCATTTTGCATAAAAGAACTTTGTTTAATTTTTAAAAGGAAAATAACAGTTTCCTTTAATTTTTGTAAATGAGATTAAAGATTAAAAGTTTATTTTTCAAAATTTTCACCAAAAGAGTTGTTTAACTAGAAGTACATGTAGGAATTTTACCCAAATGTTTAATTCATTTAAGTCAAAGAAAGGGGTTCCTTTTCAAATTAAATACAGTCACCCCGTTATACAGTCCCTAGAAATTATCATGTTCATTTTCCTTTTTTTTGTATTAAAAGGTTTTTAAATTTTTGGCAATGTTTGAAAAAAAAGCGGGTTTTATTTAAAATGGCCAATATCATGTAAAATAATGCTTAAAAATTTATAGCAACATAGCCTTTTTCCCTTTAATATCAAATTTTTCACGGCGAAGTCTATAACCGGGCTATTTCAATGGTAAAATATATACCAATAAATAAACAACTATGATTTTTATGACAGTGACGCATTTTGTTAAGACAAAATTTTATCAGAAATATTTATATCTCTTTTTTTCATTTTTATATCTATAAAAAGTTTTTTTATAAACATTTCTTTATCTTGCAGGTAAATTTTTACGAAAAAACCCTATTTTGCTTTCTGAAAAAAAATACCATTCATGCAATAAAATTTATTTTGGCAAACAAATTCAAAAAGATATTTTTATTTTTTAATTTGAAATGTAACTTGCTTAAAAATTTAATTATTTTTAAACAAAATTTTGGGCCCATTACTTTTAATCGCTTTAAATAAAATAAACAATTTTAATTCTTATCCTCGTTTATACTACCTTCGACTTTTTCTTTACAAATAGAGAAAAAGACAAAAAATAAAAATTAAAAAAAATGCGCCCACTTTTATTTGGGCCCGTCATGGGGGGGATGAAAGTGCAAGTTTCATCCCGCCCCTAGCACTGGCCGAATCTTTTTGATGTCATTTTTAGAAAAAACGATTAAAATTTGTTTTTAAAAGATGTCTTGTTTGACAGATGACCCTTTTCTATCGAAATGACGTTTTATTTCACATTTATAGTTTTTTACCCCTTTTTAAATGTCTGCTTTTAAAACGGAAAATCTCCATTTAGTTTGACTGATGTACCAT